>NC_047037.1:126725966-127029841 GCF_011762595.2 Tursiops truncatus
TAACAAGAAGTTGCAAACTGGGTTGAAAGAAAAGTGAAATCAGAGGGGCATGATGAACTACTACAGCATGGAGAGATCAAACGCATGAGGATCACAATAAAGATATAAATTAGGTTCTGTGTGCATTAGGGGAGCATGTGGTATTCAGATTAAAACAGTGGTCAGAATCTGAAAACTGGAAGAGAAACAATTAAAGGGATGACACAACTAGGGTGTGTACATGCCAATAAATGTTGCATTGGAGTGGAGATGGAGGTCACTGGAGTTCAATAGTTTTAAGACATGTGAAGCCACAGGATGAGTGATGACAGGGGAAGGGAGAGAATGACGCTGTGAACCAGGTGATGAAGTCAGTGAAAAAATGTCATGAGAAGTCACCATGCCAAAAAAAAAAAAAAAAAAATGAGGAGGTTAGTTAATTATTAGGTTAGCTATTTCATTATTTTCATTTAAGTGGGGGCTGTTTTGTGGGGAATTATTAACCATGTGCAGTGTCAGTTTTGGGCAGAGCCCCAGAGTTTTATAGAAACGTAGACATAGGCAATATGTCTTATGGAAACATAAGATCATAAATAGAAGCATAATGACCACCAGTCCAATATGGACTGGAGTCTTGTGGTGGTGGCTTGGGACCTCAATTTTAGATGGACGTGATACCTTGAAACATATCCAGTATAGAGCAAACAAAATGGCAGAAAGGACTCAAAACCATTATTGTATCAGAGATGTAATATTCTAGAAAGAAAAGACTCAAGGGGGATATATTTCTTGAGTTTAATATTCATGTAAAAGAGAAATTAGATTTAGTAATTGTGATTCTGGTGGCTGGAACCAGGGTCAATGGATGGAAGATATTGAAACTCAAATCTTAAAGAAAGGTAAAAGTGTTTGATGGCCCCCAAATGGAAATTGCTTCTTCTTGAAGTAATCAGTCCATGCTATGGAACATATTCACAATGGACTAGACAATTCTTGCATATACTGAGGTCCACAGAAGAGCATAATTTGTATGGCCTGGGAGCTTATTAGAATTGCAGACTCTCAGGCCCCACCCCAAACCTGAATTTTCCCTATGTACATTTTAACAACATCCTCAGATGACCGCTGTGTACGGTAAAGCATTAGAGGACATTCCTGCATTGAGTAGACAGTTGAGCTATGCAAGCTATTGTCCCTTTCCATAGTAAGACTTTTGTCATATATTATGATTCTACAATAAAAGTAATTCTCTCCTACCTGGGTTTAAATCTATCTTTTAAAAGTTCAAACCCCCCAAAATGAAAGTCTGCTGAATTTTGATTCTTCTTATGAAGTCTAACTTTGTAAGTTTATTTTCATATAGCATCACACCAAGTTTCATTTACATAGTAAGAACTTTGAAATGCTACTTTTTGAAAATAAATTTTTGTTTATAAATAAAGTTATAGCTGAAATATTGTTTTAACAATGCTTTGAAAACAACAAAAACAATAACATCTGAAAATTCTTCTAGCATTCTGCTTCCTACCTGCACCATAGCCCTTTCTGATCATTCAGTGATAAGTCTTGGGCTATTCTATGAATTTTTTTTCCTTTACTAAGGATTCATTTTAACTGGCCAGTGAAATAGTTCTTGTGATGGGTGGTATAGAGGAAGATTTGTTGCCATCTTGCTTTTGTCTTGCTTTTGCTTTAGACCCTTCATTTGTCAAGCAAGTTCATGGACTCATTTTTATTACTTAGCTTTGTCTAAGGTTGTGGAATTTTCCTTTTCAGACAACTCAAGCCTCGATTCACTTTTAAATGCTTGCTAAAAGTAACAGTGAATCCTCTATCAACAGAGAAAAGAAATTGATAAACTGTGGCAGTAATTATTTTTTATTTTATTCTTTGTTCAGAAATCACATTCCTTGAGTTATTTTTTTTCTCTCCAAATGGAAAGAATTTTTAATTAGCATAAATATGACACAGATCCCATGGAAATGAATAGAGCTTTGAGCTTACAAGTCTCTCTCATGCCCTGATATTGTTTTGTGTATGTACAATGACTGGGCTTTATAAAAATCTCTCTTGTCAGCAATGGTACATCACAATTTACAATGTCTCCATTCCAAAGGGAGTTTTATCACTACTTAGAAAAGCAGCTGCTTTACAGTAAGTGGTGACAAGCAAGAAATCATGATTTTTACAGTGGAAAAAATGGCAGAGTTTATTATAAAGTGGGTCCCTTTTTAAATAGGGGAAAATTTTGCTATTTGCGATGAATAATATACTCAGAAACCTAACTGAATCCTTGCTGCCTCAAGCTGTCTTTCGTCCACTGGCAACTGCATTATGGACACCAACAAATTTAAAAAATTCTTAAAGTGTGGTTCTCCTAGATTTGCAAATACTTTTTAAAAAATAAATTTATTTATTTTTGGCTGTGTTGGGTCTTCATTGCTGCACACAGGTTTTCTCTAGTTGTGGCGAGTGGGGGCTACTCTTCCTTGTGGTGTGCGGGCTTCTCATTGCAGTGGCTTCTCTTGTTTCAGAGCACAGGCTCTAGGCATGCGGGCTCAGTAGTTGTGGCTGGCGGGCTCTGGAGTGCAGGCTCAGTAGTTGTGGTGCAGGGGTTTAATTGATCTTCAGCATGTGGCATCTTCCAGGACCAGGGCTCAAACTTGTGTCCCCTGCATTGGCAGGCAGATTCTTAACCACTGCACCACCAGGGAAGTCCCTTCAAATACTTTTGTATGTGAAGCTCAAATATAACAGTGATGCAAAACAGTTTACTTCTGCATGTGCTTAATAGCCTCAAACCCTGCTAATTGCATTTTAAATTTACCACTTACCCCATTGTCTGTCTTTTCATTACTGTTCCCACTACACATCTCTACATTTTATATGTTCTTTTATCAAATAAGCCCAATCTTCTCTTTGAAAAAAATATCAATATAAATCTGTCAGTAGCATGGAAAGATTTTTTTTAGGTTTTGAAAAAAAACATTAATTTTGGGCTTCCCTGGTGGCACAGTGGTTGAGAATCTGCCTGCCAATGCAGGGGACACGGGTTCAAACCCTGGTCTGGGAAGATCCCACATGCCGCGGAGCAACTAGGCCCGTGAGCCACAACTACTGAGCCTGCGCGTCTGGAGCCTTTGCTCCACAACAAGAGAGGCCGCGACAGTGAGAGGTCCACACACCACGATGAAGAGTGGCCCCCGCTCGCCGCAACTAGAGAAAGCCCATGCACAGAAACGAAGACCCAACACAGCCAAAAAAATTTTTTTAAAAAATTAAAAAAAAACACATTAATTTTAAAAACTTGCTTCCTCCACTAGCACTCATGTGGGTTCTTGGAAATTTAAGCCATTTTCTAGTTTGTTTATAAATTATATTTCCTCTGGAGTGAAACATCTTTTTGTGATTTTTTCTTTTCTTATGCAAATTTTTGAATGTGAAGCAGCATCCTCTCCTTTCACTAATTCACTTTTCCAGACTTTTTCACTTTCTTCTCCTTCCCTTGGGTCCCCTGAACTCCAGTTTCTTGGGGCTGCTGACTTTCCATCCACCTGATGGCTGACTTCACCTAGGGACACTTCTTCATAGAATCCTTCTTCATGAGCATCCTTTCCCTTAAATGTACTTTCCCACAGCATATTCATCCTTCAACAGCTATGTTCATCATGTGTTATCTCTATTACAAAGGTATTTCAGTTAGAGATTCTCTTCTGCTCTCAGGGTTTATGATACTCTTGCTTTCACTAGTAAGCCTTCAAAACGTGAAAATGTGGATGATTCTGTCCAACCTCCCACTGTTGTGTATCTGTTCATTTATTTGTTAATCCCTGGCTTTATTATGAATTGATTATCATATCCAGTATTGTATAAGTGCTGAGAACTTTGTAGAAGTCACTACCTAGAAGGGAAGAAAGACTTTTGCACAATCAATCCCTGTAAAGTACACAAATGTTTTGGTAGGAGGCATATGCGGAATCCTGCCTAGTGGCTCTGGCAGATGAAACAAACTACATAGAAATGTATTTATTTCCCATTGATGAGACATGTCCCATTATTATTTGAAGGGTAATGAAACCATGCAAAGCAAAAACGTGTGGATTTGGCCTATTAATCTTTTTCTCTATTAATAGCACTTTTTTTTCCCTTTGCTAGGGAGAGAAATGATTGGACATAAATCACATCACAATGTGCCAGGGAAAAAGTAAACTAAGATAAAGGGCAGATATGTTTTGTGCCAGTTGCAGCTTATCAATAACCAGTGTTGTAGCTGGACTGGTCCTGTGGTTCTTATTATGATGGCAGGACCCCTTTCAGCACTAACCATCAGGAAACTTTGAAAAGATAAAGTTTTATTACTCACAGGACCATGAAATTACACAGCACACCTGGGGTCACAAAGGGAGGTCCCGGGTAGAGAAAAAAGAGGTTCTGCTTTTTGTGGGGGTCGAAGGGGGGGGCCTTAGACTTTCTCAAGCTCACTCTTTATTGGTGAATTTAGAACATAAGAGCTGGAATAAAATGCGGGAAGAGGAAAACACAAGTAGCCCAAATGGTCAGTTACTGAAATCAACCTAGATCTGTAAAACAAAGTCTCAGTGGAGGAGGGTTGGCTGGTGGGTGGGAGTGGGGACAGCCTGGCTCTTTATCTAGTCAAATGCCTGGAAATATGTTTATTTGAGATAACCATCTTTGAAGTGCATGCCTCAGCAGTCAAAGCTCAAGTCAGGCACTTAAATTATAAAAAGGAAAAAAAAAAAACTGTCAGTGTTTACACTACAAGGTATTATCCACTTATACTGTTCTACTTCTATCTAATCTCCTCAGAGTTCTAGAAACACCATCCATGTGGTCATGGGCCAAGTTAAAAGGGAGTTTTTAATTTGATTTGTTGATCAAGGGTTTCCCATGAGATAATAGAGATGCCTCAGTCCAGGACAGAATTGACATGAGCCAACGTATTACACTGACGTGTCCCTCTGTCATGCTAAGATTTATCAGCTAATAGCCTGAAATAGAAGTTAAAACTCTAAAATGCATGTTAGGTTGTTAAAGTCAATCCACCTCTTCAATAGCTGTCATGATATTTTAACACCATCATGTTTTTCAACTACAGGGGGTATAATCTTAAAAATATTACCACTTTTTGAGTTCTATTATGTATCTCCCACCTTTTATTCCTCTTTCACATGAACACCAACTTTGTTGTCTCCATTTGTAGCTAAAAAAATTCTACAGTGGTTACATAATGTGCCCAAGACTACATGGTTAGAAAGTAACAGACACAAACTGGGAACCCAAGAATGTCTAATTTCCAATCACAAACTTGGCCCTTTCCTTTACATTGAACTACCTCTCCTAGGAAAACATATCCCTTTAATGTCATGAGACTTATGAGCTACTCTTGCAGGAGCATTGGCTCTCTTTGTGTCTGGTAACATAGTTCAAGCGCCATTTATAAGCAAAATGTGAGATTAGCATTTATGGAATCTTTATAAGAGTTTGAAAAAGAATTATTTTGTATTTTTTTCCCAAAATTCCTTACTCAGCAAAGTAAATGTTCGTTTGTTTGTTTGTTTTTCCCTAATCAAGCTCCTAAGACTTGTCTGTAAAACAAGGCATTCCTGTTGATGTGTTATACAGGTCTATATTGTAGAATGTAGCCAGGATCTAGTATGTCCTTTAGATAGAGTATAGCCATGTTCCAAGTCCAAACCAGACTTGTTACATTTTGCCTGGTGGATATTTGAATTTCTAGTAAGAGAGAGTGGAGCTCATGTTATGATCATACTACTGATTTGTAACAATTTGAGCAGATAATCTTCATATTAGCTTACAATGTATTTTTCCAGCTCATTTTTAAATTTCTAAATGAGGGGTCCTTCTTGGTTGCTTATCTGCCAGAATGCAAACTTTATACTAAAATAAAATAGAAACTAAGGTGATTGTCATTCTCATCAATGTAAGACGTACAAAGGTACAATGGAAAGTCAGAGAATTATAATGAAAGAAGTGAAAATAGACAATATGTTGTCAAGCCAAGCAAAATAAGAGCTATTGAACCCAGAGTAACCAAAGAAATCTGGAAAGAAAAGGGGTAAGTGAATGAAAGTCACCTTCAGCCTGAGGGGATATCAAGCAGGGAGAGAATCAGACATAAGGCTTAGGTTGACCTGAATTTTCTATTAAGAAAATTAGTTTCATGGTGCTATTAAACATGAAAATAGATAGGGAGAGGAACTACTACTTACTCCTGGAAGGTCATGGAAATACAGAAGCCATGTTCCAACTTCACAGGTTCTCAAATATAGACTTTTGTTTTCAGCTCAGAGAGAATAACCTACATGACAAATATGCCAAAGTTTTATGGGAATATTTGTGTTATGCTCAGAGCATATCACCATGACCAGAATTTTTTCCTGCAGTTAAATGTAAACAAAAAGCTAAATTGTAACCAAAGACCTTAGAGCCAAGACAAAGATTTCTGATAGAAATGATTATTTATTATCTTGTTTGTGACTTATGCATGTCAGCTCTCACAGATGAGTTGTGTATGGCTTTCAGATCAGAGTTTTAGTTGGTGCTATATAAAAAAAACTTTAGTCTCAATCGGATCTAAAGTTATTTGAAAATAAACTTTTTAGTATTATTTTTTTTAAATTTAAGTATAAACACATATAATACATAGGTCAAAATGTATGAATAGACAGAATAAAGAAATATTTAAGATCATATTGAATTTTTTAATAAAATGATCTAACCTGAGGAATATGAAAAGTGTTTAAATAAAAAAAATTAGCTAGGAACTTTTATTCATTACAGTAACTGTCACTATTCATAGACTTTCAAACAATCTGGTTTTGGGGGGCTTTTTTTGAGAAAGGAATGGCAAGATATTTCAAATGCTATATCAATGAATTATTAAAATTGAAAAGGAGAGATTAAAATCTTGGAATCTGATATTGATGTATTTGATCCTCTAAAGGAAAATTTATGCCAGCAGTAGGATGCTCCTTCATTAGGACTTCAGAATATTTTCCCTTTGGAATTTTTCATTTCTTATTTTCCTCATCTAGAAACGTGACTCTAAAACATCTCTCAACTTTGCATTTAGTAAACAATTGAAGCAGCTTATCTTCTCTACATGTTTGTCAGTCCAATATTCAACCTGATTTGTATACTCTTACCAAAACATTAGAAATATTAATATTAAACCTATAGAATAATGTGTTATATGTTTGTTATTAAACTGTTTCCTATTTATTAAATTATTTGCCGCATTTTACTCACATGATTAAATTACTGGTGTGTTTTATCAGAAAATGACTCAAGATGCAGTCAATGGATTTGCTGTATAATCCCAGTTCACTTTTTAATTTATCTAACTAATGCTGGCTTTGAAATTTTTATGTAAAAATGAGAGGGTTGCAGTAAATGACTGTTATGGCCCCTTTGAGTTTTAAAGCCTCTGACTCTGAAATCATATGATGATGATAAACAAAAATTCGGGGAATTTGGTTGGGTGTGGTTGGATAATGTTACATTTGGCATCTCCCACACTGTATCAGAGTGTTTCATTTTCATTAACATCTTAATAGGGAAAACATAATTTATTTGTGAACATAAACATTACTGATAAATGATACTTTTAAAATGCTGGCATAAGCACTGAGAAATTAGCTAAAGGACTTTGAAATTAGGAGAAGAAACATCTCTCTTGGCTGTTCAAGAGAGATAAATAAAATTTTGTGCATCTAAAGAACAAAATTAATAATCCAAACCAGATCATAGAAAAAGTTCTGGAAAACATTATTGGATATAGGAACATAAAAGTAAAAAGAAAGAATAGGTCACTTATGAATTGTAGTCAAATATTCTAAGACAAAGTTACTGTGATTTTAGGCCAGAGAGAGAGCTAGCTAATAAACTTGTCAGATTTTATAACCAATAACC
This sequence comes from Tursiops truncatus, assembly GCF_011762595.2. Taxonomy (NCBI): domain Eukaryota; kingdom Metazoa; phylum Chordata; class Mammalia; order Artiodactyla; family Delphinidae; genus Tursiops; species Tursiops truncatus. The sequence continues at coordinate 126,733,899 of NC_047037.1, forward strand.
TCTGTGATTCAAAGTCCTCAGAAGGCAAGTTTAAGGTATGTAAACGGATAATAGAAAATTCTGACTTTTTAAGGTCATTAATAGTAATATTCTCAGTTACCCACATACATTTTTCTAACACGATTATAGCAGTTAAACATTCCTGAGAGGTTGAAGAGATACTATGTCCAAGCACATTACATGCATTCACTCATCCAATTGTGCAAAACTTCATATGAGGATTTTGCTATTATTATTGATGTTTTACAGACGAAGTAACTGAAGTCATACAGCCAGGAAGTGGTGGAGACAGGATTTGAATCCAGACAGGCTTACTCCAGAGCCCTTACTTTTAAGCACTGTCTATGATTCCTTGTTTGTTGTGTTTGTATTTCATGATTATCATACATAGTGAATAGAACCATAGTTGCTCAGCTTTGAACAAATTTGGCAAAGCAGGGCTTTCTTATAGAGTAGCTTTGAAGGATTGCTCAGAGATATCACATTTCCATGGAGTTTTATATGTAGGATCCAGAACTCATTGAAGGTGAACGTTGTTTCTCTCATGAGTGGGTCAAAAGGTTTTTTCTCTGTGCTGATATTTTCCATTTCTGATCATGACAGAAAATCTAGTTAATTTTTCAGTTATTAATGGTGGGATACAGGATACTGTCTCACCCAGTAGTTTAATAGTCCCAGAAGTTCTGGCATCAGTAAATAAGCAGTTCTGTTAGAATCTGTTCATCTTCTTACATGTCATTTAGTATTATCTGTAAATATCTTCCCTCATATTCACTTCAAAGCACTTGGCCAGTTCATTCCAAGCTTTCTAGATTCATTTTTCAGCATGAAGTGATTTAAATTTATAACAGTAGCTATTGAAATAAATGCTTTTATCCCAACATTGTATTAAATGTATTACTTTTACTTGTTTCAACTTTCATCGTAACTCAAAACTATTAAGATCGTCACTTATTGTTGCATTATCCAACTTAGTAAACATCATTCTTCTTTCTCTATATTTAATTCTAGCCATAAATCAATTTAGAATATTAGGTGTGGAGGTTCCTTAAAAGTATTTTGCTTCAAACTCTCATTTTCAAAGATACCAGGCAGTGTAAATTATTTGTTCAAGTTATAAGAGTAATTATTTTTATTGCAATTATAATAGCAACACTATGATTATAAGAAAACTAACATTTGTTTGATTTTTTCCAACTTACAGAGGATTTTATATGTATTATTTCATTGATCTTGTTGAAAATTCTGCAGGTGTGAGTATTATCATAGTGTATCAATGGGAAAAGACAGGCATACAGAGGTTAGGTGATTTTTGTCAAGTTCCTATCAGCTCTAAGTTGGGGAAATGCATTCAAATTTAAAACTTCTTTTCCTTTTAATCTTACACTAGTATTCTGGTTTTCATTTTTTTTTTTTTTAATGATTATAAGTAGTCTAGAAGGGATAAAGAACATACAGTGAACAGCCCCATACTCAGTACCCATCTCAAGGAAGAAAACATCATGGAAACAATTATGGGCTCAACATGATCTTCTACAATGTATTTATTCCTTCATCTTTTATTGGATATTTTGCTCTTATATCAATGCTGCAATAAGCACTTTTTTCCCTATATTTTAATTTGAGTGTGTATAGAGAGAGTAGAATTCCAAAGAGTAGGCACATTTTCAATTGTGTGTGATGCACCAAGTTGCTTTCTCATCAGGCATGCCTAAGATAGTCTGTTGTTCTTTGTTGTCAGCCACACTTAACAATGTGTGTATGTGTGTGTATGGGGGGGATTTTTAACTTGGCCAATTTTAAGGGAGTATGAAATGATTTCTTCTTATGATGGTTTTTATTTACCTGTCTCTGATTATTGATAAAGTTGAACATGTTTTCAAATAAATACACAGACACATGTGCATCATTTGGATTCCCTTCTTTAGGAATTGTCTTTACAAAACCTTTACCTCTATTTGTGGTAGCTTATTTTTCATCTTATTGATTCACAGGTGTTCTTTACAAATTTTGGATAAGAACTCTTGCATATTATGTTTTACATATATATTTTTTCCCAGGATTTGGCTTTTGTTTTTACTTACATATTGCTTGTTTTTATGAGCAAACATTTTAAACATGTCTAATATTTTTATCTCCATCTCTCTTGTTTTATCTACTTATATCTTGTTTAATAAACATTTCCCTTCCCCAAGAAAGCAGAGCTATTCTTTACACATTATTTTAAAAGTCTTAAAATCTTCTTTTTATTGTTGGTATATGAAAATACAAGTGTATTTTGTTATCTCACTAATAACAAGTTTTAAATCTAAAAGTTTTTCTTATAAAAATGTTTTAAAGTTTTTATATATACTTTTAGGTTTAACGTGTTTTGAATTAGATTTTTGTGCATGTATCTTGAAGATATATATCCAGTTTATTGTATGAAAAACTGTCCCAGCACTATTTATTGAATAGTGTAAACTTTTCTACTGATCTGGCTTCCTCTGTCATATAACTGGTGAGTTTATTCTACTTTATTTTAATCAATGATATAATTGTATTTATTCCCACCTGCATATTTTGTGATTTCTATTTATTTCACCCTGTTTTAAATTACCTCTATTACTCTCTTTGTTTGAAAAATGAAACATGTTTTTTCCTTAATTTTAAGAGGTTACTGACATTTTAACATGCTTTCTTAACAATCTGAAATAAATCAATGTTTTCACCTTCCTTCAGAACAAGACCTCAAATATGTAATGCTCAAAATTTAAATAGTTTTTGTATCTAAATAATTATAAATATTACTATTCAGGAATGGTTGCAGAGTAATTGAAGTCTTGGTGATAAGTTGGTGCTATAAAAGCCAGTACCATCTCCCACACACCAAAAAAAACATCAAAAAAAAAAAGCCTGCATTCCTGACATCTTTCTGCAAACTATTTGGCTAGATGTAACAATCCTGTTTTTCATCTTTCAGAGTAAAAAGTGACATTTCAATGTGGGGGAATTTATCATATATATACACTGAAATGAGTATAAGAACCTTCAACAAAAGAAGACTTGTGTAACAGTCTCATTTTACAGTGTCCTTGGAGAATCGTTGGATAAGCACCTTGGGTATGGCAGCTAGGCATCCCCATTGTTGTGGTAACCCTCGAGCTGACATCTTGGAGTTATAATACAATTTTACTTTTGTATCATGTCTCATAGCTTTATTTTCCTTCTCTTTCACAAAAATGAATGAACCTAAATCTTGGAGACCAAGAAAATATAGCATTGGTTGTGGCTATCAGGTGAAATGGAAATTTTGATCTGTCTGTGGGCTACCTTCTTCAGAATAAATATTCTCCCAAATAACCAAATTTTAGGTAGAGGGCTCATTATATATCACATATTAATCTGTTTCAGTGTAAATCATTGAAGACCTTCAGGACCATACTTCCATACTTAGGGGGTTTATCAATAACCTGTAGAGGACTGAATTATATTGATAATTAAATACAGATAAGTCTGTTACTTTTCTAGTATAATCATGACAAGTTACCACAAACATAGCAGGTTAAAACAACAAAAATGAATTGCCTCGTAAATTCTATAGTCCAGAACCCTGGGTAGGCTTTACTGGGTCTTCTGCTTAGGGTCTTCCAAGACCAAATCAAGTTGTTGGCAGGGTTGTATCCCTTACTGTAGGCTATGGGAAAGAACCTGCTTCTAAACTCCTTCAGGTTGATGACCAAATTCAGTTCCTTGTGGTTGTAGGACTGAGTTTCCTACTTCTTTACTTGCTGTCATCTGGGGACCAGCCTTTGCTTCTAGAGGTTGCCATCATTCCTTCTCATGCAATCCAGCTAATGTCCTTAGTAACATGGGTCTAATTCCTTTTATACTTTGAATCTCTCTGATTTTCCCTTCTATCTTGGTATTACCATAAAAATATATTTTATATACTTGGATCACACTTTAAAGAACTGCATTTTATATAAATGGTTTCTGACTCTATGATTCATCTATAATTTGACTTTTTACCTCATATTATTATATCTATACAATCAATCTATATTAATGCATGTTGCTTAGCTTCATTTATTTTTCACTTCTGTGTGATTTTTCCATTATATAAATATATCACAAAATTGTTATGTATTATTCTCTTGGTAGAAATTTGGATTGCTTATTTTATTTTACTTATTATAACAACACTGTTAAAAATGTATATATCTCTCCAAACTCATATGTAAGAGTTTCTTCAGGGAACAACACAGAAGAGGAATCCCTAAACCAAAAGTGTGAGCTTATACAATTTTGCAAGATGATATCAAATTAATTTCCATAGTAATGGTGACAATTTGCATTCTTCAGGAGTATAGGTGAATTCCCATTGATTCACATTGTTTGCTAATTTGGTATTGCTGGCCTTTTTTATTTTCACAGTTACTTGTGATTATATCCTCTAAATACTGTCTTCAAAATATATTTCTAATCTAACCTGAGCAACTCTCTTCTCTTACTTGGATGATGATAGTAGAGATGGTCAACTAGGCTCAGCATTTCACTCGCAACAAAACCTGTCCAGTCAATTGTTCATTAGCAGACAGAATAATCAAATAGAACTTGAATATTGGATCAGGTTAGTTTCCTTAGTAAAATTCTCCCACACCTTTTCAATACATTTGTTTTAAAAGCTAAGACATTCTTTCTGTAGTTTAATATAACTGAGCTCCTGCCTTCCTTTCAGAATTATCTCCTCTTTGCAAGCTCCTTCTTTCAGTCCTTGTACTTGCCAAGCTCTCTCATCACAGGGCCTTTGTACAGACTGCCCTCTTTGCTCAGAACACTTCTACACTTACTTCCCTTTTGCTCATTCTTATTCTTCAGATATAAGCTTACATTTTACCTCTTCTGAAAAGTTTTCTCTGATAATGTTATTTACATTAGGTTCTACCTCAAAAGAAATCTTTGTTTTTATTCTTCAAAATTTAAACAATGTCTAGTTATTTATTATCTGTTCTATTATGATTTTTTTTCTTTTTTAAATGGTAAGCTCCAAGAAGGATTTTTTTCACGGTTTTCCTCCTTTGCAATCCCAAACCCCAGTACAATGTATGTTCTCAATCTTCATGTATTATTTGAATAAATGTATAAAACATATGTAGGTTTTCATAGTTATATCATTGTTAAGCAATACATGGGTTTAAATTGTTTACATTTCAATATGCTACATTTAAATACATTTGTAAATATAGTTAAGAAATATTTGTCTCTATATGGAATAAGTAAAAGAACTTCAAAATAGAATAAATGGGATAGGGATTGTTCTACAACTATTAGAATATACTGAAACTCAATATTAAGTAAAATTGTCATGGATACATTTACCTTGATTTAATTATTTAAATACTAAAAGGGAAAATAATTATAGAGCAGTTTCCCCAACGTGATTTCCATGGTTAGTAAAATAATCAGACTTCAATAAACTTGTAATTAGATAACATCTTCACATTAAAGAGGATTTAAAAAATCACATGTCCTCATTATATGCCACTACTTCCAGGACTAGAATTATTTTGGGGGACTTATTTTGTCAGATATTTTACTCAGAGCTCTATGTGTATTATTTTGTTTAAACCTCCCACTAATCCCATGAGTTAAACACTGTTATTATCCCTGTTTTACATGCAAGTAGGGCAAATCTTAGGGAGTTTAATAACCTGCCTAAAGCCTCATGGTTAGAAATGACAGAGCTGAGACTTGAACTTGGAGCTGTCTTACTCTAAAGTGTATGTTCTTATTTATTTATTTATTATTTATTTATTTATTATTATTATTATTATTATTTTGCGGTACGTGGGCCTCTCACTGTTGTGGCCTCTCCTGTTGTGGAGCACAGGCTCCGGACACGCAGGCTCAGTAGCCATGGCTCACGGGCCCAGCCGCTCCATGACATGTGGGATCTTCCCGGACCGGGGCACGAACCCATGTTCCCTGCATCGGCAGGAGGACTCTCAACCACTTCACCACCAGGGAAACCCCCTAGGGTGTATGCTTTTGAATGTCCTGCTTGTCAAGGGCCTTCTTTAATTAGCAATTTGAGCTATCAAAGCCATGTTATTATTTGAGAGTTACTAGGCACTCAGTGCCTTTCAACTCTCCAACTACACACTATCTTGATGATAGTAATTCTTACATTAGGAAATCAGATAGTAAGAGGACTAAAAGATGGAGGTATATTGAATGTGTAGGATATAGCTTAGAAGGAAGGGGGGACAAAAAATGCAACCAAATTAGAACTGAAAACTCAGAAAGCTCTGTTAACTGTAGTTATTTTAGAAAGGAGCAAATTGTCCTGAATAATACCTCTAATGTCATAACTATAGGCTTAAAAAAGTAATAATTGATGTCCATGGTAGTATCCCAAACCATGAAGAACAATATGCAATGTGCAATGTATTTTAAAGAGATTCCAAAGCTACCCTTTAAAATTGAATGTGTCTTTGGGTTGAAAGGGTAAACTTGACTACTTGGAAATTAACTATTACTGAAGTAATTTGAAGGGACTAATAAAAAAAGTAATAGGAGGCTGTGTCAAGTAGTAGAGAAATAATGTTTATTTTCACAACATTGCTCTCTGTGCAAGAGGGTAAGCTAGACATGTATTACATTCTCATTTAAGTACCTACACTTAAATGTAGGTACCTACACTAAGTGTACCTACACTTAAGAACCTACACATATTTGTTTGTCAAATATACAAACAAACAAAAATCAAACAATTCCTGTAAGCTAACAACTCTAGTTCACTAATTCCATGTTCACCTAATTCCATGTTCCTACCATCACTCAATTTGAATCTTCTCTTTTGCAGGATGAACTCATAATTCACTCCTGACAGAGTCACAGGTTTATAATTGCTGTAGCCTGTACTTCTGTCTTACTGGCTGCCCATCTACTTGTAACAATGTTTATCTGGGCCATATTGGCTGTGAGAGTGTTGGGTTCACATGGAGTTTCTCTTTGCTTTTGATAGTCTATTTTCCTGCACACTTCTTCCTTGTTCTTTGATTGTCCTAGTTGTGACAAAGTATTTTTCTTCCAGTTTGTGACCAGTAGAACAGACTTATACCAATAATGGAACATTTTATCAACCTGCCAGGCTAGACATAATGCCCATCTTGGATACAGCCCAAGACGAGATGCAAACCATGGACATGTGTTCTACCAGTTGAGCTAGCCAGAAGTCTCCCTCCAGCAAGCCAGAGGCAGGGCTAATTTTATACCAACCTGCAGATGCTTTTAGGAAAGCAGAACCAAATTTGAACTGAGTTTCTACAGTCCTTCAAAATATATATTGGAATGGTTTAGAAGAGGTGAAAAACATCTAGCAAAATGGTACCAGCCTTTCCACTCCATTTTTCTACATCTGTTCTCTCTATTCTCCACCCCCAGAATAGAGGCACTTTCCTTATGTCTCTATTTCCCCAGGCCAGATTACCAGGTTTGGAGAGAGAATATATCCAGATTGGTTTGCTTATTTAAGTTTGTTTCAGAGTTCATAAGGACCAATATATGTGTACATCAACTGGAAAAATAAATAACAATTAGTGTTCACTTTTGTTTTAAAAGTTAAAAAGGGAGACTAGTATTCAATTATAAGAATTCACTGAAAAGTCATTATTGGGATATTCTATGTATTTTGAAGTCTAAAAAACAAAAGAAAAAAGAAAGTAAAGGAAGGGAGAAAGAAAGGAAGGAAGAGACATGGAGTTATCAGTATTGTTTTGATTCTTCACTAAACAATTGTTTATCCAGTTGTCAAAGACTAGAGCCATTTTCTGATAAAATATTATGCATGTGGAATTAACCACATGCCTTCTCTATACCAAGTCAAATAAAGTAAAAAAAAAAAAAATTCAGAGACTTTAAGAAGGGAGGTATATCAATCAGAGACTCATGTAGTAGAAGAATTATCTCATTTTGAGTCAGATATACCTGAATTTGCTTACCAATTATATGATCTTGGGTAAATTAGTTAACCTTTCTGATTTACATTTCCTTATCTGAAAATGGGCATTAAAAAGAACCAGTTTATGAAGGTTCATGAAAATATAAAATGTGTAGCATATATATATATATATATATATATATATATATCCATAGGCACACTACGCATGCTCAACAAATGTCTATTCTCTTCCTTTTTTCTTTTCTCTCTCCACTGTATGTGCACATGTGTGTTTTGTGGAGGTATGAATGGCTTGTGTTTATTTCTTTCACCTTCCAGCTGAGCTTTCATCCCTTCCTGATTTTCTCTTCCACTTAAAAGTAAACCAAGGACTCCTATTTGGTTATATTTTATATCATATATTTAAACTTTTCTTTCACATTTTTGCTATCTAATTTTTATGGATATTCAATACTGATTGTTACAATGTTTCCCGAATCCAGGACAAATATGTTTGATAGTCCCAAGATGCCTACAGATTTTTAGGTGAGTGGACTAATTGTTTTATGATTGAAGGTTTGCAGTACTTCGTTTTTAACTTAACTCTTAGATTGTAAATAATTGAGCTAAGTGATGAGAAAAGATCAACTTTACACAACTTAATGCTCCTACAAGTTTCAAAATCACAGTTCAACAGTTTATAAAGAATTGTTATCATATCATATATGTATGTATTCCTAAGAAATGTGTCACATTGGAAGTAGAATTTTTATAAAAATTCATCAAAACATATTTACCCTGTGACATAGTCCCTTTAGCATGCTCATAGAAAGTAGAGTGAATGTTCACTTTATTTCAAAAATATATTATCCATAACATAAGACCACATGTAAAAAAATTTACCTAAAACATGACAACAATTTAATTATGTGGCTCAATTTTTGTTCTGGAATTTTTATGAGTAATGATGTAATTCTGAGTGAAGAAAGTTAAAGGGCTATATGTGGGTAATTCTAGCAGGAAAAAGCCCAGTTGTATAAAAATCAGAATGAACAGGCTGAAAATAATGTTAAGAAATACATTGTAGTTTGCTGTTTCTCTGCTAATATAACTAATGGAAATATACTTTAAAGGACCATGTCTGGCTAAAACTACTTGTTCCTCATGATTACTTTTATATTTTTGCTACCTCTCATAAAATAAAGGGATTTATTCCTACCAGTTTAATAGAATTACTCAACTCAACTTTTAATACTTTTGGAAATTTGTGTTTCACCACATTTGTAAGGTGATGGAAGAGTCTCAGTTTTCATTTTTATTTTATTTTTCATTTCTTCGTAATTAAAGGTAATATCACGTGACATAACTTACATCTCCCTGGAGGACTTTTCAAATCCTGACACCTCTCTGATCTGTCTGAATCAATCTTTACAAGAATACCAATCTTGCAGAATTCTGCAAGAGACAGTGAATCCAGAAGTCAGCTTTATAATGTCCTACAATGTCCTAAAAGTACAAGTTAAGCCAATTTTGAAACTAAACTATCAGTGCTCCTATTCTTATTTTATTTGTTTGGGCTGGGATCAAACACTATATATAAGGTGTTATATATGTCTCAAGTTATGTTACAGTAAAAACTATTTTAGGAATTTCCTTGTCTGCCACTAAGAATGTGCAGTGTATTATTGGAAAACATGTATTCTTGCTATCATAGCTACTAACAATGGTAAACTTTAAGAGAAATACTTTAACTTTCTTGCAAACTCTAATTATATGAGAAATTGCTTTATATGCATGTCTGAAATATGAATTTTTCCCCTCTATAGCAAAATTATAAATTGAATGATATTTATGAAGAATTGAGGCTAGAAGACTATGTGTGGGGACAGATGTTAACTAGTTCTATTGTGGTGATTATTTTGCAATATATACAAATATTGAATCATTATGTCATACACCTGAAACTAATATAATGTATGTCAATTATACCTCAATTAAAAAAAAAAAAGAACTGAGACTACAATGGCATTGGTATCTAGATTTTTGCAAGGGGTGACTGCTGTCCTATATAGAATTTCAATATTAATATTTTATCAACATATATAGAACAGAGATAATCCCCAAAAATCTGTTGTAAAGAAAATTAAAATATTCAGTGAACCTTTATATATTACTTTCAAAATAAAAACAAAACAAAAAAATAACACGCCTCTGCTTTAAAATATGTACAGATATATTTAGATTTTTGAGTTTTACTTAGGTTACCACTAGGTGACTAAATAGCAGTGGACAATAGTATAACTAATTATATATTTTTTTAGTATACATCTCTTATGTGTTCACTTATTCATTTGAATCAAAGCAGAAAACCCAGATTATCCTTATAACTTAAGAACTGAAAACTAGAGTTGTGAAATATGATCCGTGTTTATGTGTTTTTTAAAAAAAATTGTTTCTTTTCTCCTTCCTTCCATCTTTCCTGCCTGTCTTCCTTCCTCCCTCCCTCCTTCCCTCCCTCCCTCCCTCTCTCCTTTCCTTCATTCTTCATTTCTTCTTTCTTTCTCTTCTACCTTCCTATTTCCCCTCTTCTGCCTATCTCTTCCATTCATTCATTCGGTCTTTTAAAAAATATAGTGTTAATAAACATATCCTTCTATGCAATCAAAGGCTGATTTTGGTTTACACTTTAAATGAACAAATACACATCTCTGACAACAACCAAAAATATTCCTTTGCTATTTAAATATATCTAAAATATTTTTCTACAGGACAACAATAGGAAAATATTACCCTTTTTGACAGGATCTAAAACTACACTTGTTCTGCTAGATCAGTAGTGCCCTAGTCATCCTATTTAAAAAAAAAAAAAAAATTGAACAACAGTTTTTTTCTTTTTTTCTTTTTTTTTGACTTTCTCTTGTGTTCTCACTGATTAATCACCATTTCATCCTGAGAGGAAAATAATTTTCTTAAGATTCTGTTCAAATAACATATTTTACTCCATGGAATGCCAACACTTATGCTTGAGAGATTTTATTTATCCAAAGAAAATGGCTAAAATGAGGTGCTGTCATCGCTTGAACCTAATGGAATTTGGATTTTTTTTTTTTCTTTAACATGATTCTTTAAGCATCCAGTCAATGTGACAAACTACACACCATCCATTATCTATGCTATGGTTGAAGAAAATGTGAAGTATTCTTAAATGTGGTAAATTAATTTATTACTTTGAAAATAACAAAACAAAACCTTAAACTCTTCTAACACCTGGAAAGTGTATGTGTGTGTGAGTGTGTGTGTATATCAGTGTGCAGTTCTTGTCATGTGTCACCAGTTAAGGATCTATAGGCATTTTTAGGCTTAAGCTAACTTTCCTTGATTATTTTAAAATGAATTGCTTAAATATTTCTTTAGGAAAATTGACAGTCTTTAACTTTCTGATCTAACTATAGTTGTACTCTTCATGGTAAACTTTTGCATATTCTTAGAAAGTTTTTTTTTGTTTTGTTTTGTTTTGTTTTGTTTTTGCGGTACGCGGGCCTCTCACTGCTGTGGCCTCTCCCGTTGTGGAGCACAGGCTCTGGACACGCAGGCTCAGTGGCCATGGCTCATGGGCCCAGCCGCTCCGCAGCGTGTGGGATCCTTCTGGACCGGGGCATGAACCCGTGTCCCCTGCATTGGCAGGCGGACTCTCAACCACTGTGTCACCAGGGAAGCCCTCTTAGAAAGTTTTTATTCATTTTACTTGTTTAAATTTATAATCATTAAATAACAACTATACATGTTCTTTGGTTTTTATTAAGGTCTTCATATCATTCCATTTACTTGTGTGATTTTTTTAAAGTTTTATTTATTATTAGTATTAGTATCATTTGAAGAACCTAAATCTCAGATAAATTAATTTTGAAGAACCTAAATCTCAGATAAATTAATTTTCAATGCCTATGGAAATATTCACTAGAGGGAAAAGCCTGGAACCCATATCTCACAATTCCTATTTAGCATTTCTTCTATATTCTACCACAGTTTCACCACTTCATAGAGACACAGCAAGTATGTCTACTTTAGTTTGTCTCTTCTTGTCTTTTTTCAATCTAGTCTCTGTACTCAGTCTTTAACAATGCAAATCTGATCATGTAACTGCTGTTTACAGCCGGTCTTTGGGTTCCCATTACTCTCAAGATCAAGGCCTGTCATTTACATGGCCCATAAGTTACTGCAGTATTTTTCCCTGCCTACCAGACCAACCTCATTTCACTTTTCTCAATGTTGTCTATACTTTAGTCACATTGGCTTTTATTCAGATTGTGGACATTCTACCACAAGGATTTCCAATATTGAGGTCACATTTTCTAGAAAGCTATCTCTCCCATTTTCACATTCCCAACACTGTCTTTCTGACTTCTTTCAGCTCTCCAGTTAATCACTTCCCTGCACCTCTGAAATTTCCATTATATCCCTAGAAGTCCTAGAGTAGGTGTCCTTCTGTACCCATGAAAATCACTACTTGGCTTATTGTTTCTACAAAGTGATTTTGAAGAGATGACATCATCTAATTGCCTCCTCATATTTAATCACTTTGAGTTTTGTTCCATGCCCTAGCCTCCCCTGCTTCCTACCAGTCTCTATCTTCATGAAATATAATTGAATGCAGGTTACAGGAGATTCTTCACACATATACTCCTTGTAGGGTGCAGTGACACACTTTTGTTTTGTCGGAGAATGAGCTACCCCATTTCTTTACCCTTTCCTTTACTTAAGCTGATATAGTCACCCTAGTAACTTGCATTCTAAATAATTTTTAAAGTACTGAAAAACTTGATAAATACACTGTTTTTAATAGATACTGTAGTTATAGTACCTACTGAAAACTTTTCCACCCTATAAACAACCACTTTGATTGGCTACCTATTTCAAACGGCTATTGGAATGGAATGAATTTATGCACGGTTTTGTGTTCCATAGTACAATTCCCTGTTTTGTTGAATCTCAGCACTGTCTTCAAGACTCAGCAGACATTGTGTTAGAGTTTCCAAATGAGTCTCCAAAGTCTGTTGACTTTCACAATAAATCTTGCTAGTAATTATTTTCTGGAAGGAATATTTTCTTTACTATTAGAAAAAAAGTATATATTTGCTGTTTTCAGCTTGGCAGAGTCCACGTGCATTGTTCTCCATTTCGTGGTGAATAGATTCAAATGTAGCCAAGTGTAAAATGAGCTCTGGTTGAAGTGATCAGCCAAAATATAACTTTATTTACCAAATTGTATTATTCCAGGGATCTTATCAACTTTTCGTACTGGCTTTCAATTTTTCATTTAGTATGAATTATGAATAGTCATTAAAGATCACTAGTTAATGGGGACATAGGTCACAGGTGAATGATGAGCAGCTAGAGCTATACCAGGCACATAGTAAGTGGTCAATTAAGATTTGTTGAAGGAAATACACATGATGATATGGCGGAATCCCACAAACATAATGGTGAGCTAAAAGAAGTTAGAAGAAGAAGAGAGATATTATATGATTTACATAAATTAGAGAAACAGGCAAAACTAATCTTTGTGGTTAGAATCCAGGATAGCAGTGAAATACTGGGAAGAGACAAAGTACAATGGAGCTCATGAGGGGTGGGAGGTGTGGGGCTGGCTGGCGATGCTCTGATTTTGATCTGCACACTGGTTACAAGGATGTGCTTAGTCTGTGAAAATTCAAACAGCTGAACATTTGCAATATGTATATGGATATATACTATACACTTACAATATGGACATAGATGTACATTATAACTTAATAACTACTGAAAAAGTATTTGATAAATGTAGATGTCATATTTCCTACAACTGTAATATCAATGAAGAAACATATGTTAAGCTTATTATACAAGGAACTAAATGAGTATCTTTTTTACACAGTTACACAATGCACTGAAATCTTGAATCTTGCCAAGCCTCTAAAATCAAATATAAAAACCTATTGCTAATTGACTCTCCTGACATTTGACAAATGTCATTGATTTAGTGGCAAGATAGTTTTTGGACAAGTAGAAAGTGGTAAAACAGTTTTCAAATAAGCAAGCAAATCCATTAAGTAAGGTTATATTTTCCATGCCTTTTCCAAATATCTATTAGAACACAGTCATTAATAGTCCTGGCCCTTTGATTTCTTGATGTCAGTAAATTGCAGATAAGATAATCGGACATCAGTTCCTTGGAAAATTCTGTATACATTATTTTGTAATTTGTATTTATTTTTCAGCGTCTTGTTTGGTCTCTCTTACTCTTTGCCAGTGGGCAAATCAGATTGCTGTCATGTGCTATCAGGAAAGGGTTGAAAGATCAGCTCCCTGCTCTGCCCCATTGATAACATCCAGCTGAGATATGGAATTTCTCCTGTTTCTACAAAGCCAGGAATGGAAGATTGTTGTTGCTCGGTCCTGCTGACACCAATGAATGGGAAAATTGGAGCCCTGCTACCTGCTTTTGCAAGATAGGAAGTTAGGATTTACGTCAACTCCTCACTCAAGACTGCTTAACATGTGGGTGGGAAGAGGGTATGCTGCAGTTTTTCTCTGTTGGGATTTGGTGGGAGTAGGGCAGCAATTGCCAAAATGTTTTTTCTGTTATTAGGCTACCCTTTTCTTTTGTCTAAGGGAAATAGACTTTTCTTTGACCTTTTTTTTTTTGAGTGGGGGGTGTTTGGTGGTTCCAACAGAGGCTCTTGCACCACCCTCTCTGGGATATACATAAGGTAATAATAAAACCCAGGGAACTCACAGCCATGGTGTTCCACAGGTCCCAAGGTCCCTAGGCAGTCCACCTACTTCTTAATCTTTAGGACTCTTCTTCTGCTTGTTTGTTGTTTTACTTCCAAGATTTTTAAGTTGTAAGAAGGAGAAACTTGAATGTACTGTGGCTATTCCATCTTGGCTTGAACCAAAAGATTAGCCTCTTGCATCAAGAAGGGACAACTTTCAAATGTTCACGTGGTTCCAGAAATTTTGTTGGGACTGCTGTGACTAAATCAAATTTCAACCCTTCCCTTCATTTAATCCCATAGCCTTGACTCCTCCGAAGGAGCTGTTTCAAAGATCACAGTATACTAACTGCAAGCTAACTGTAGTTAAATCTAACTGTAGTTAAATCTGTGTATCAGAGTTTGTTTTCTACAGAAAACAACCTGACCTAACACATATTTTTCTTCCATAGAACCTGATCTAAGGCATAGACTTTACACATCTCAGCAGAAGGAGCTGGTCATGTGAACTTCTCTGCTCCCCAGATATGGTGTCCATATCCTCCCAGTCTCAACATCTGGTATTTCTGAAGGGACTCACTCTTGTATTCTATTCCATCTTTATTTGCTTCCTGATGTCTGTTTAGTCATTGTTTCTGTTCACGTATTATTTGTCACCTTTTACTTGTTTATTGAGTTCTCCTACAAACTGCTAGGAATCTCAGTATCTGACATTTAAAATATTTGTGAAAAATTTGATGAAATTCAGTCAGACTCATCTAACTTGTGAGAACAAGCTTTCATATCAATCTATCTCACAGAATTCTGATCTACTCAGAGTTCGTCAGTTCTAGATTAGATGTTCAGTTCATCCCTGGCCCAATTACCGATCAGTTGCGGGACTTAGAAATGTGATATCAGTTTTTTCCAATTTCCTCAGCAAGATTCTGAGTTTGAAACTTTTGGAAGGGCACAGTGGGTGTGACATATCCCCCTTTCTTCACTTTTCAGTATTGGAATTCTGTTTTGGCCATGGTCTATGTGCATTTGCTTTTCTTTTTCTTTCTTTTCTTTATTTCCCTGGCATCTCTACATCTTACATGCTCTATTCTTCTTCCAACATCTGGCACTGGGTTTGTTTTCCTCTTCTGGGTGGCATCATTGACTCCACTCACACTATTTCCATATGTTAGTGTACCCAGTGGTTGCAAGGAGTACAAGGAACTTTCCAGTAAATTAGCTTAAGATATGCTAATTGAACCCACCACTGTATTTGCAAAGAATAATCAGAGACCTCTAAGTCACTTTAAAACTGAAAATTTATTTACAATTATGATTACAACAGAAATATCAAATCCTGCAGTTTCTACCTACCTATTAAGCTCATTGGGGTTGGATTTTACAGATCTGCTCTAGTCTGAATGCAGAATTTACAAAAAGCAAAAGAGCAAAAGTCAGTGAGGAAAGGAAATAGCCATCCAGTGTCTTTGGCTATTGGATACAAAAATTAACTCATTAACCCTCTTCTTTGTGAGAAGAGGTTTGTATTTTCCAGCTAAGAAATGGATAAGAGGCCTTTTCCAAACTTCTAGATGTGTGGCAATTTCACTTCATCATGATGTACTTTCTGATTCTGTCTTATTCTTTTCTTTCCCCACACTTTTAGGTGTGCCTCCTGCCTCCTGTGTCTTTCATTCACAGGTCTTTCTAACCTATGTGTTTGGTTTCATTGGCTTAGCTTTGATATTTTCTTGATTCATATATGCAGAGTTTCACAGTCTCAACTGCATTTCCTAAGCAAAGTAAGGCTATTGCTATGATAACATTAGCAGAACAATTGAACCAAAATTTATTTATACCAATATATATATTTCTAGGGCCCTATCTCCTTTGTAGTTGAAAAAAAAGACTACAACTGATAAATTCATAATTTACATCCAGGTAAGTAAGGGCCTTGATGCATGTTATTTAAAAACTAGATAAGCCTAGGGTTTCCCTGGTGGCTCAGTCGTTGAGAGTCCGCCTGCTGATGCAGGGGACGTGGGTTCGTGCCCCGGTCCAGGAGGATCCCACATGCCGCGGAGCGTTTGGGCCTGTGAGCCATGGCCGCGGAGCCTGTGCGTCCAGAGCCTGTGCTCCGCAACAGGAGAGGCCACAACAGTGAGAGGCCCGTGTACCGCAAACAAACAAACAAACAAAAACAAACAAACAAACAAAAAAGTCTAGATAAGCCTAAAAGTCCCTTCCAATGTTGGGAAATGTTAATAATGCTCTTTATGTACCATAACTTTACCCCCCTTTTTATCTTTAAAAATGTAACTACCTATAACTTCGGGGTAAGAAGTGTATGCAGAGAGGGAGGAATATATCAAAATGAAGCTCCAGTAAAGGCTGAATTGAACAGTCTATAACAGTGATGCCAGGTACTACCTCCCAGTTTATTAAAAAAAAATGTTGAGCTTTGTCTTAGAAATCGTTTGGCTTCGAGCACTGGCTTCCATGCATCAAGCAGTGTAGGGAACAAAAAGCTGTCTGTGCCAAGAGAGTTTCAGCAGCATGAGAAACTTAATACATTCTTCATCCAGAAGTTGTAGGAAGCTATCAATTTTTTTCTCAGTAGATTTTAGTGTGAGAAAACCAAGACTTCCCAAATGAGTCAAACCTCAGTAACTGAGTATTTTCCCATGTAACTTTTTAAGCTAGAGATTGGACTTCAGGCTCATAAAAGTTATTTCCATGTAAACTGTGCCATTTATTTGGGGATAATGGGGTCAAGGCAGAAAGGTAAGGTTTAGGAATAACATACCTTACAAGTTGAAAATGTTGCTTTTGAATAAAATAAGTCATATCACATCAAACTCATTCACTGAATAATGTTTATTCAGATTACAGTGTAGCAAGGATAGCATGAACCTGAATGACTATTGATGTCCATGGGGACATTTATCAAAATTCAATATTTTAAAAGTCAGTGCTTCACATTGCAAATCTAAATGTACCGTTAAAGCATTTTTGGTATGGATTTGTCAAAATCCATAAGGCAAGACTTCTCATGAGCTTTTCTGGAAATGATTTAAATTTACATTCAGGTGGCTCTGATTTTGTGTTTTAGAACTACCATTGACTACATGTGTGATCATCAGTCAGGTTACTTAACTCTTAATAATGTTCTCTTCTTACGTCAAAGTGGGATTATTTTGCCAAAAGGCATAACTCATCAGTTTTAGTTCACTTTCCAACTCCGTTTGTTTTGTAAAGATAGCTAGAGTAAAGTAGTTAGTTACCACTCCTGCCATGAGTATGGAGACTTGACAGTGCAATGCCCAGATTACTGATAATGTTCTATATCAAAAACTTTTGAATACTAAATAAGAAAAATATTGTAAAACTCAATGAGCAGATATGAGGACAGGCAGGCAAGAAGCATTTACTGAGTAGAGTAATAGAAAATAATAGTACTCAACAAGATCTGATTATCCTTTCTTTCAGGGGAACGTGAGCAATTACATCTCCTAGCAGGCCATAGGATGATGGCCAGAAAAAGTGAAAGAAGTGATGTGTATCACTCCTGGGCTACAGCAGTGATAATCCCAGGTAGCAATTCTTCTGTCTGCCATATCCTCCAAGATACTAAATGTAGAGGCCATTGTTAAGGTGACAATATCAAAAGGGTGAAGCAGCCTGGTGTATTGAGTAGGTAAGTCACCCAAACCCACGGTGGAATTTACAAACATGAGATATAAAACTGTGTATTTTGAGCCACTGAGATTTTGTGGTTAAAGCATAGCCTGATCTATCCTGATTAATACGGAAATAATTAAATGAAAACTCATGTCTACATATTTAAGTCTAAATAACATTCCTGAAGTATCATTTGCTGATAGAATTAAATAGAAAAATTAAGCTCACACTCTATCTTTCATTGAATTTAATGTCAAATAAATTATGTCACTATAATGCTATCATATCAGACACTTTTACATGAATAGTGACAGTGATCTGATTTTTGTCCACAGCCCTCTCATGTAACTTATTTTTTCCCCATATTTCCCTGAACACATTTATTTAATTTGTAAAAAAAAAAATTCCCATCTCTACAGGACTTCCATAGTAATCACCAAATAATCCCAAACTTCTGGGAAGGAGATTGCTTTGAAAAATCATTGCTTGTGAATATTTTTTTAATGGCTAAAACATATTTTTCTCAGCCCTAAGTAGCTCTAACTAAGTGTGTAAAGCATGATATAGATTGTTTTTATTCCCATTAGAAAGAATTGCACTCTATAAAGAGATGAAAGTCAAGCCAAAGCAATTAATTCTTTTTTAAAAGGCTCTCAAACCCCATATTAAATTATCCTTTAACTAATGAATTGATTAATTAAATTGTGTCACATTCTCTATCATTGTATGAAAAATTTTATGTATTATCATTATTAGAGGCAATAGTTTCCCTCTAAGGCTGAAGGTTAATATCTGGAGTGACACATAGTAGATTTTCTCTTTAATTAAAAAAAAAAAATCCCAAGCTATATAACTTAGATGATTATTTCAGCTTCAACAGGGCATAAAATATAATTCATTGCCTAAGAATGATTCCACTTACAACTAGATGAGATAAATTTAAAACAAAGAATGCCAAGAATACCCATCATAAAACAAGCACAGAAAGAAGGAAAGATAACTTCATGCAGGATTAGCCCTGAGACCAGCATATGTGTCTGGTATTGACGTTAGACAGACATCACATGCCTTTATGTTTTGCAATGATGTAGTCATGGTCCAAAACAGGAAATAGGGCAACAGCCACTATACTATAATCTTTAACAGTTAGGGATTTGGATCTGAGCATGGGATGGGTATATATGAATTAAGGGAACTTTCTTCCCATCTTTCTACTTTTCTCTCACTTATAGAATCTGCTGTGAATTATAAGGACTTTCTTTTCCTTTCTCTCTTGTCTAACAGGAAATTTTTGTCATGTCCTTCTCCTTCTGGGTGTTTAAATCAGTCTCTTTTCCCTGTGACCATACTAAAAAACTGGCTATAGGCCAACAAGTTTCAGAGGGAGAAATGAAAGTTTGATTGATTTAATATTTTCAAAATATTCTTCTATTTATGTATTAAAAGTGTTTTATATATGTATAAAATATGTATATAATCACTCCAGAAAAAAGTTGAGAAAACGCATGAAAAATAGAAATCTAAATTTAAAAACAAAACTTAATCTAATTTTCATCACTCTGAATAACCACTGCTAACATTTTGGTGTATATTTTCCTAGAACTTTTCTTAATTATATATGTATTTTTTAAAGGATCATAGTATAAAGATGTCATTTTTTTACCTTTTTTTTTTACTCATCTAACATTATGTTAAAAACTTTCTATGTCAAAGGAAAATAAATATGCATCAGCATTTCAATATCTGTATAATATTCCATTTAAAAAGTATCATAATTTGTTTAAGAGATTCCTGTTTTACTTTCCCTGGAATGAATGCTTGTGAAGGTTTCGCTTTGTCAAGTATTTGATCATTTCCTTAGAATGAATTCTTTGAATTATGAGATTTAAAGGAAATGCATATTTTGACAAGATTATCTTTCCTTTTAAACCGGCAGTAAGCAACCAAAGCTCTAGGAACTGAACTTTGTCAAGTAAGGGTAAACAAACCACCCTTTATCCCTAGGATGACTACCTACCTAGGTGAGCTCTTACCTTTGTAGTTTTCCATTCCCCCACTTTTGAGAACTTAATCTTAAATGAATACCCCATCATCTGTATGAAACATGTTTCCTCCAACCAACCTCATTGCTGATTGATTATGTAGAGTTCTTAAATAGTGACTGACAACCCAATGGGGGTGCTCACTAGCCATTGTTAGAAAGTTTCACCCTCATCACAAAAAGTAGATTGCAATAGTTTAGCCCTGAGTTAACAATGGAGGTGCCCAGACTACTCTTCAAGCACAGACAGTGGTGTGCTAACAAAACTGGATCTCTGAAAAGAAAAAAGACCCTGATTTGTAACATTTCACAATTTCTATGGTATAAATACACCTACCATGGCTTATTTCAATCTACTGACTTGAAAAATTCCTCAACATTTAACAACCAACTTTCATAAACCATTTGAGACTGTTAGAACATATCACTGGCCTGGGCAGGGGTCCTAAGAGTGGTCCCAGGATTACAAGCTGTCCTTCATTCCAAGTCAGGAAGTCATCAGTGGCTGAGCACTGTCAAAAGCCATTGCCACACCCCTCCAGTTTCTCTTTGTTTTTCTGACTCCATTTGGAATAAAGAATCTACATAAACATGCCCTTGGACATAAAAACTAGGGCATAAAAACTAACTAATAGCCCCACTTTCCTCCCAGAGTTGAAACATCATATAGTAAAAATCATAATGCTGGTTTCATTTGGGGGTCCCCATCTCCATCCTGCCATGGGAACTGTTACCAGATCCAGTCACCAAGACTTGGTGAAGTTCAGCATCTGAGAGTGAATTTGCTGTTTACCTCTTGACACATTTAACAACTATCCTATTTTAGTATTTGGAATAGTGAACTATATGAATTCTTATTCCCACTCCCAAATTGAGACTCTGCTTGTAAAAATTCTTTGTAAACAGTAAATGGGAAGAGCATCATTAATTTTTATTCTTTCTCTGTAGTCTCGATTCTCTTTGATTGTCTTTGTGAAAGTCTAGATCTCTGTTTTGTCTGTCTTTTGCTAACAATCAATTACCCATCAGAGATTGCTAAAATTCCAATTGCTAAATTTTGGTTCCATGCACTGTATGTTTAGAGAAAGTAACGTGAATCATTCATGTCCCTGAGTTTACAGCTATTAATTGAAATAGATATTGTTCACATGAGCTGAGAATTATAAAATAGTTGGATTTATTCAAACTTCATGTCTAAAATGTCTTCCAATCATTGCCTTTGTGCTTAATTCAATTCAGTTGTTCTTCAGTTTTTTAGCCAACTATACTAAAGTTGAGATTGAAATCTGTTTTTATTTTTATTTGATGCCAAGGGAGCAAGCTATGAACATACATCAAATTTAAAGGGAAATATATCTATCAATACACACATGTGATTTTGCAAGATGTACGAAACTGTGCACATTCCTCCAGAGGAGAGGAAAGAGAGTTGACAGAGTGACTTTTGTTGCAAGAGGAATACAAGTGAGTTGAAATCCTTTCATGATAACAAAAGCCTCACAAAGAAGGACTGGACTTGGTCCATGTTTTATGAATTTGCAGATATAAAGCCTTAGTTATCTTCTACTCTGGCTCTGTAATGTGTAGTGCAAAAATATTTGCTGTCAGAAAAAAAAAGTTGGAATGCATAAATTTCACAGACAGAAAAAGCTCAAGAAACCCTTTGCCTTGTTGTCTTTATATTTCTGACTTTTATTCAATGTTTGCAATATGACAAAATCATTGGTTTTTATCCACCAATCTGCCCTCCCCCTGCCAAGTTTGTTTGATTGAATCCTGCAAGTATTTTGTTCCTTTGGCTTGTAATTCACTCTTAAGACATGTGTGAGACTTCTTGCCTAGATTCATAACACTAAGTAGTTTGATATTACATAGCCGATAGGCTACTCTTTCCTGTTTTTTTCCCCGAAAATGTCATGAAGTTTTAGGCAAAAAAGCATATGAGGTAATAGAACACATATGCCAATAGGATATTAATTTCTAAAAAATGCATCCCAAATATCTGAGCGTGTTACAGGAATGCTTTTTCAGTTAACTCCCCAAAGGGTGTAACAAAAATTAAATGCGTCTGTAAAAAGTTGTGTACAAAGCATGTATTACATGATGTTTGGGTGAATGTGGTTTTAGGAGTGTTTTTTTGAGCACATTATGCAAATGCAAAGGTCTCAATCTCAGCATCTGTGATGAATGTCCACTCCTCAAAAGAAAACATTTCAAACACTTAAAGTTGTGCCATTTAGGTAGTTAGATGTTTGGAACTTCTAAAAACTTTGTCAATGGAAAAATGCTTCAGCCCCATTCCTTAGCTTTAACTAACACTTCTTTCTCAATATTCTTATTAATTCATACTATGTGGACACAGGAACTTAAGCAAAACTTGTATGCAGAAAGGGTTGAAAACTCTTGGCTGCATTAGAAAAAGCAATTTGTTAAATAGTTTTGTGCCTAGTTGCTTTGTAAATTTATTGTACAGCACATGTTTAAGTAACTCTGAGACTTGGACTAGCTGTTGAAAACTTTGTCCAGTGAGAAAAATACAAGGTGGTGATAGGGAGGCGGAGAGGAAGAGGCTTGGAATTGTCCACTGCTTTTGGCACAAATGAGCAGCTGCAGAAATTCAATGCCCTAAATTACCCACTATCAGAGTCTAGGGGCAAATCACTTTCACATTGAGACCTCTTTTGAAGTCCCAATCTAATTTGACGTTCTTTATTTTACTCTCATATAAAACCTGCAATTTTCCCTCATCTCACTGAACACTACCTGTTGCTATATTTATAGTTTGTTATTATGTTTAATGATTCACCTTCCATGTTGAAACAGCAAGCTCCACATGGCGGGGCTAGCTCTTCACTGCCATAGATTGTCTTTGGCTTTTTCTTTACCTTAAATCTACCCCCATGCTAAGCCATTCTCTTCTGCTGTTTTGTTGGGGTTTCCAATGAAGTTCACCAGAGAGAGGTGGACTGCTGCCTCTTCTCTTCCATCGTCATCCAAGCTTCATGATTGGCCTATGAATTGACTATTCCTGAGTTAAAGGGTGTAGTCCTGGTCCAAAAACCTACAGACAGAACTCACATTATTGTTCCTGATGATGAAGATTTAAAACTCACAGCCAGTTTCAGATAAATTTCATATAAATCCAACTTTTCCTAAAAAATTTCTGTCTCATGGATTCTTGTGTATATGAAGGTTTTTCTTTCTTTGAAACAACTGAATTACAATCATTCATATGTTCTAGAGATAACAGAAGTACTGCTTTTTCTAACGTCTTATTATGAAAATGTTCAAATGTAGAAAAGTTGGAAGAAATTTGTAGTAAACTCACAGGTAACAGTATGTAACCTAGATTCTACAATTAATTTTTTACTGTATTTTCTTTATTATATAATTATTCATGCATCCATCTTTCTTTATATCCATCAAACTGTCTTACTTTGAAATGCATAAAGAAAAAATGAGAGGATTTCCCTTGTGGTCCAGTGCTTAAGAATCTGCCTTCCAATGCAGGGGACATGGGTTCGATCCCTGTTCAGGGAACTAAGATCCGACATGCCCCAGGGCAACCAGGCCCATGCGCCACATCTACTGGGCTCAGGAACCTCAACTAGAGCCAGTGTGCCACAAACTACAGAGCCCACGTGCTCTGGAACCCAAGTGCCACAACTAGAGAAGACCCACATGCCACAACTAGAGGGAAGCCCGCGCACTGAAATGAAGAGCACGTCTGCTGCAACAAAAGATCCCACATGCTTAAACAAAAATCCCACATGCTGCAACTAAGACCCAATGCAGCCAAAAATAAATAAATTAAATAAATGAATAAATAAATAATAAATCAACAAAAGAGAAAAGGAAAAAAAGGGAGCCATACTTTACCCCTAAATGCACATAATGTTAAAACTTTTAAAATATTAATAATATTTGGTTAATTTTGATGACATAAGCTTTTACAGAATTGTCATAAATTGTTTTTCTTAGTTAATTTTATAAAATTAATAATATATAATCTATAATCACTTATACATTAATTCTATTATTTACAGAGGCTTCATTTGCATATATTTATTTATATCACCAAAGCCACCGCAGTTAGATGGAGACCATCCATTCATGGTGTTATAAAAATCGACCAAATATACTTGCATTTGTTGTAAGCAGTTATCTTCAATGTATGCAATTACAATGAAAACTACAAAGAGCTATATAAGTTTTAAATTGTTATTGTTATTGGCTTCTTGAATTAACCATTCATCGCTGTTTTCTTCTAAAATACTTTAAATTTACATTCAGGAAGGCATTTTTGATCACTACAATTTAAAAGTGTGTATGCATATATGTATGAGTTAATTTATTTATGAACCATATCATTAAAAACACAGAGAAACTTACAATGATGTATTAATTTATTAAACAAATACTTATTTTACATCTGCCATATATACTTGACCCCAGGAGACTTGGAAGGATGAATATGGCTAATCTTTGCAAACTCAGATTAAGGAATTTGTAGTCATATCAGTAGTCAATGTGAAAATTGTGAAAAATTTTTAAAGAAAATATATATAATTAGAGAAATGTTTTAGGAATTTGATTTGGAAAAGTTTGTGTTGCATTCAAAATGAACAACAAACACAAAACTAAAACTGAGAAAATCTCTTAAGATGCCATGATAACAACTAATTTTTTTGAGTCTTACTCTACCTTGTGCATTAGTTTAAAAGATTTATTTATATATTAACATATTTAATCCTCCCAAGAAACATATGATATTGGTACTATTACCATCAGCATTTTAGAAGCATCGTCACAGGTGCAGAGAGGTTAAAAGATTAGACCAAGATCACAAACAGACTCCTTGAGTTCAAACCCAAGGAGTCTAGCTCTAGAACATATACATTTAACCACAATTATAAAATCTTTCAAGGTCAAAGAAATAAGACCCTGGTAATGGAATAAAAAGTACAATCAACGAATAAAAAAGAACTTTACCATTTTACCTATAGTGTCAGTTAACAAGAAGCAGGGGTTTGAAGAGTAAAAGCTAGTATGTTTTGAGCCTTGTGAGTAAGAGATTCATCTTCTATATAAATGAGAAGAAACTTGTTTGGGGGAAAAGATTATAATTTTTTTTTTTTTTTTGCGGTACGCGGGCCTCACTGTTGTGGCCTCTCCCGTTGCAGAGCACAGGCTCTGGAAGCGCAGGCTCAGTGGCTATGACTCACGGGCCCAGCCGCTCTGTGGCATGTGGGATCTTCCCGGACCAGGGCATGAACCCGCGTCCCCTGCATCGGCAGGCGGACTCTCAACCACTGTGCCACCAGGGAAGCCCAAGATTATAATTTTTGACTTGCAACTTGTGAAGTATTCACAGTGCAATAAGTTAAACACACAAGAAGCAATTTTGTAAATGTTTGTATCCTGAGAGGCACTGGCTAAAGATCTGGAATAAAAATCAATCAGGATGTATACAGAACAGATCTAAACACAAGTTCTTAAACCTAACCAACAGGTTAATTCAGAACCAGAGTAACCAAAATATTTGCACAGTAGGGTAGGAGGTGAAGAACTTAGAATGGAAGAACTGTTTCTAACTCTATTCAAATCCTTACCAGAGGTAGGTTCATCAAGGGTTTTACATAATGAGTGAGTCTTGGAAATTGGGGCAAGGTTGAGGCATATCTCAGGAGAGATCATGTCCTGTTGCCACCTGGTCTGTATAATTGTTTTATTAAGTTTTCATATATTTTCCCATAAAAATGCATATCAACTTGTGCTTCTTTGTGAATTTTGCCAATAACTTCATAATTTCTTTGTGAAAAACCAATAAATTGGTGAAGAGGTCTCTAAAAAAAATGCAAATGCATCCTAGAGGGCAAAATTCAACTTTGACCAAAGAAAACAGATTACCTGGGAAACACAAAGTTTTGCAGAAAAGATTGTGTCTGGAAAGGGGAGTAGTTGGTAAGACATAAGCTCCCCCACTTGCAGGATCTCTCTCCAACATCTCGGAGAAAGAATTGAAACCAGTCCCTAATATAATAGAAAACAAACAAGTGAAACAGGCCCTAGTAAGTGGGAAAAGGTGGATAACTTACTGTATGGTTTCTTACAGCTGTAGTGAAACATGTCTATAATACCTTGAGGATCCTGGCTAGCCAGATGCTGTGTAAGATGGACCCATACAAATCTAGGGATTGCCATTTACAATGGTCAGTCATAAAAGATTTGGATATTGATTAAAATAGTGGCCATTCAATTTTTTTAGAAAAATAAAGACAGCTGGGTTTAGGAAGAGGTAATTGGGTGAGAAGCTTTATCTCAAGTACCTGATATACAACAGTACATAGTATGGCACACACTGAGAGCCCAATAAATATTAGTTGCCCCAACAACCAAACAAATGAAGGAATGAAGCAATGATGAATGGATGTTTGGATCACCTAGACGGTAGATTAGAGGACTATGTTAGTAAAAGGAAGTAATTTGACCAAGTAAGCATATATAAGTACAAGGAAAACTGCAAACCTCAATTTCAAGAAAAAAAATTGGAAAAATATAGGATCAATTTGTATTCAAGTTTAGGAATAGATTTTTCAATATAATACTTTTTAAATTTAATCATTTCAACATGTTAAATTAATAGAAGTGCATTAGGAAATAATTAGTTACAGATTTAAGATCTCATTTATTTATCCTTCCCTAATTATTTCTCAGAGGACCTGAAATGTATTTCTACTCTACTGCTGCCTCTCTTGGTAATGGTTAACTTTAAATATAATCAACCATTTAGTCTAGTTAAAAAAATATTTTTATAAACATAAAACATGTTTATTGTAGAAAATGTATTTACTTTATAAAACCACATGTTGCAGAAAGAGAAAGCTAAAGCAAGATAAAGCCAAAATTGAATTATTTCTGTTGCTAAAATCTTCTCCAATAGTCCAATTCCAGTAAACAAGCCAAACACAATTAACTTTGGTTTGAGGGTTTGATCTCTATTAGCAATAAGATCCTGGCATTCATGTGAAAGTATTGTGCCAACATTGTATGTGTTAGTCAATTCCAGCTGCTATAAGAAACTACCATAAACTGCGTGACTTATAAGCAACAGAAGTTTGTTTCTCACATTTCTGGAGGAACAGGGTTGAGGGAGCTCTTTGGAGTCTCCTTTATAAGGGCACTAATCCCATCTGTGAGGTCTCTGCCCTCATGACCTTATGACTTCCCCAAACCCCCACCTTTGAATACCATCATGTTAGGAATTAGGTTTCGCCACATGAATTTTGGGAGGACACAAACATTCAGTCTGTAGCATTGTGTCAGATGTATTGTAGGCTATTATTTAAAAAAAAAATTGCAGTGTGTTTCTGATTGAAACAAACAATCCTGATGTTCTTTTTAGAAGAAGAAAGAGAAAGCGATCGTGATATAGTGGAAATAAGACTGATTTCACAAAGGAAAGACAGACCTCTTTCTAGATCTCACATGACATAGTTTCACTTATTATTAATTCAGTTTAGCAAATGTTGATTGAGTATTGGCTATGAGCTAGGAACTCAATTAGTGAACTAAAAGAAGTCCTGTTTTTCTCTATTGACTCATCTAAATTCCAATATTTTACAAAATATGCTAGTTGTAAGTTGTGATTGCTGTTTACCTTCTGTATAATTGTTACTTATATCCTGAGAGAATTCCTTAAGAATAAAATTTAAAAATATCTGTTTCACATATATTTTTCTACCTATCTATCTGTCTATCCTGATCTTTCATCTTAATTTACAATATAGTAGCATTTTCCTGTTTCCAGAGAGAAAGTCTCTGTTAATAAAAAGATACTGGATGTGCCTTTATTTCTTTCTTAGTAATTGATTTAAATTGGGAAAAAACTTTGTTAAATATAGTAGTTACTGGAAACCTCATTTAATGCAAAGGCTAGACAAATTTTTAAAAAGCCATGCCCAGTGACTGAATATCTTCCATATTAGAAAAAGCCACTGTCTACCAAAAAACAAACAAAAAAAAATTATAAAATTCCTCGAGAAGTTGAAACTCAGGAAAAATATAAACCAAAGTTATTTTCCATTAGAGAATCTGTCTTTGATTAAATATATCTAATAGTGCTTATATAATGGTTTGCAAATGCATGTCTGAAGCCCATAAAATAATTAAAGATTAGAGGATAACGTTCCATGCTACTAAAGTTGTCTTTAATGAAGGAAGCATCAAAAAATGATGTTGAATCCTCAGGTTCCAAAAATATTCTTTCAAGCAGGTGACCTACTTTCCCTAGGACAAGGCTCCAGTTTTTACAAGAGCTTGCCTTTTGGGCTTGGAAGAAAGTCACTTCTGCTTTTCATTTGTTATTATAAACAGAACTTACAACATGGTGGATTTTTTCTTTTTGCTCATCTGCATTTATAAGATAATGATATGAAATGCAACTCATAGTGTGGTGAAAAGTATTTATAAAACAATGGGGTGATGGAAAGTCAAACATGAGATTAAGGGGGGAAAGTTTAGAAATGTTTTGTTACATTTTAGCTCTCTAAACATAACAAAACAACATTGGAATAATGCAATAGTTTGTTGGACAATGAAAAAAAGTAAAAGTTATTTTTCATACGTAATGCTAGAAAGTTTGACCAAAAATTGTTATATGGACATCATGGAGAAACATCCAAGACATAGGCAACTATACTTCTGGCAGACACATGAAATAGTTATCTTGAGGACAATATACATAAGTTTTAGTTTTTTAATTGAGGTATAGTTGATGTACAATAATGTATGTTTCAGGTATACAGCAAAGTGAGTCACAATTTTTAAAGGTTATATTCTATTTATAGTTATTATGAAATATTGGCCATAATCCCTGTGTTGTACAATATGCCACTGTAGTTTATTTTCTACATAGTAATAGTTTGTATCTCTCAAACCCTTACTCCTATCTTGCTCCCCCCACCAACACCTTTCCTCTCCTCACTGGTAACCACTAGTTTGTTCTCTATATCTGTGAGTCTGTTTCTTTCTTTCTTTTTTTTTTAATATTCCCTAGTTTGTTTTATTTTTTCAATTCCTAATATAAGTGATATCATATGATATTTGTCTTTCTCTGTCTGACATACTTCATTTAGCATAACGCCCTCCAAGTCCATCCTTGTTGTTGCAAATGGCAAAATTTCATTCTTATGGTTGAGTAATATTCCATTGTATATATATATATATATATATATATATATATATATATATATATACCATATCTTCTTTACCCATTCATCTGTTGATGGAAACTTAGGTTTCTTTCATATGGTGGCAATTGTAAATAATGCTGCTATGAATATTGGGTGCATGTATCTTTTTGAATTAGTGTTTTCTCTTTTTTTTTTTCCCCCTGGATCTATACCCAGGAGTGGAATTGCTGAGTCATATGGTATTTCTATTTTTATTTATTTATTTATTTTTGAGAAACTGCCGTACTGTTTTCCACAGTGGCTGTACCAATTTACATTCCCCCCAACAGTGTACAAGGGTTCCCTTTTCTCCATGTTCTTGCCAATGTTTGTTGTCTGTGTTTTTTGTTTTGTTTTGTTTTTTTGTTTTGAAAATAGCCATTCTGACAGGTGTGAGGTAATATCTCATTGTAGTTTTAAACTGTGTTTCTCTGATTAATGATGTTGAGCATCTTATCCTGTGCCTGTTGGCCATCTATATGTCTTCTTTGGGAAAATGTTTATTCAGGTCTTCTGCCTATTTTTTAATCAGGTTGTTTGTTTTGTATGTGTGGGGGGGTTCTTTTTTTTAGTCATATGAGATGTTTATAAATTTTGGATATTAACCCCTGGTCAGTCATTTCATATGCAAATATTTTCTCCCATTTAGTAGGCTGTCTTTTTGTTTTGTCATTGGTTTCCTATGCTGTGCAAACGCTTTTAAGTCTGACTAGGTCCCATTTGTTTATTTTTGCTTCTGTTTTCCTTGTCTGAGGAGACAGATCAGAAAAAAAATATTGCTGCAATTTATGTTAAAGAGTGTTCTGTCTATGTTTTTCTCTAGGAGTTTTGTAGTATTCGGTCTTACATTTAAGTCTTCAAACAATTTTGAGTTTATTTTTGTATATAGTGTTAGAGAATGTTCTAATTTCATTCTTTTACATGCAGATGCCTTGTTTTCCCAGCACCACTATTGAAGAGACTGCCTTTTCTCCAATGTATAGTCTTGCCTCCTTTGTCAGATTAATTGACCATAAGTGTGTGGGTTTATTTTTGGGCTCTCTATTCTGTTGCATTGATCTATGTGTGTGTTTTTGTTCCAGTACCATACTCTTTTGATTACTGTAACTTTTCAGTATAGTCTGAAGTCAGGAAGTGTGATTCTTCCAGCTCTGTTCTTCTTTCTCAAGATTGTTTTGGCTATTTGGTGTATTTTGCATTTCCATGCAAATTTTTAAATTATTTTTCTGCTTCTGTGAAAAATGCCATTGGTATTTTGATAGGAATTGCATTGAATCTGTAGATTGACTTGAGTAGGATGGTCATTTTAAAAATATTAATTCTTCCAATCCAAGAACACAGTGTATCTTTCCATCTGTTTGTGTCATTTTCACTTTCTTTCATCAGTGTCTTTTAGTTTTGAGTATAGTTTTTTTTAATCTCCACAGGTAGGTTTATTCCTGAGTATTTTAATCTTTTTTATGTGATTATAAATGGAATTGTTTTCTTGATTTCTCTTTCTGATAATTTATTGTTTGTGTATAGAAAGCAACAGGTTTCTGTGTATTATTTTTGTATCTTACAACTTTACTGAATTCATTGATGAGCTCTAGTAGTCTTAGGTTTTTTTCTTTTTTCTTTTTTACAGTATGTGGGCCTCTCACCATTGTGGCCTTTCCCATTGCAGAGCACAGGCTCCAGATGCGCAGGCTCAGCGACCATGGCTCACGGGCCCAGCTGTCCCACGGCATGTGGAATCTTCCTGGACCGGGGCACGAACCTGTGTCCCCTGCATCGGCAGGAGGACTCTCAACCACTGCACCACCAGGTAAGCCCTCTTTTTTTTTATCTTTTTAAGGAGTTGATTCCCATATTGAAATTAATACTATTATGTGGGAGAAATATATTTAAAGTTGAACTTCCCTATGAATGTTCACATAACACTTGTTCCACTATTGCTATATTTTCAATTTTGAAAATTCATCTATTCATGTAAATCACTCCATATTTTCATAACCTTATTTACCCCCAAATCCGTACATCTCACACTTGGTAGAAAAGAGATTGAAAGGGTGCTCAGTGGCTTTGTGTGTGTGTGTGTGTGTGTGTGTAAATATATAAACACATTTTTTTACTATGTGGTTTCTGGCAATATTTTTAAGCTTCATTGTTTTCAGCTGCTATATTTTAGAGTCCTGTAGCAATATTTCAAGTTATATGAAATTATATACTGATTTCTAGGAAAAGAAAAACATTCTAGGAATAAAAGTGTGTGGATGTGGTGGACACCAATAGGTAAATTAAGTGTGAAGGGAAATATGGGGTAGCCTTGACTTATTGAAAGTTAAATCTCTTGAAAAGTAAAATAAAGTAAAAGAGTAATGGGAATGAGAAATAACAAGGACACACAATAATTAATAAAATAAAAATTTACTTTGGAAATAGTAAGAATAAAGAGAGAAAAAAGAGAGAAATCTTATTTAAAGTGTCTACTGCTGTTAGCACCAAGTATAAACAACCTTTTCTTCAAACATCTGATATGTCTCAACTTTGCTAATGTTGTAGGTTGATTGTATGCCATAAAATGTCATCACATGAAGACTTTTTCTTTGATCTGAATGTACTAAGTTCTCATTATTAAAGGGGAATATATTGACAACTATTATAGTTTCTTGCTAGAATAAATATAGCCTTGGTACATGTTCACAATATATTTTGTTTAAATATTTGCTGAAGGTATTTATCTAATAGTTTATGTTGAGTTAGAAAGAACTTCATGAATTAGCCAAAATGTAATTCTGTCCCAGGCAGTAATTGCATGATTGAGTCAAGTCTTAAGGCTTTGTTTATTCTTGCAGATCATGATTCCCTAAAAGAAAATGCTTGTTCTGTTGTTGAAATTTGAAAGAATTCAGTTTAGCAGCAATATTTTATTACTCTCGCTTAACTTGGGAGCCAGAAAACTCAGAACTGAGTATATGGTACTTTTAAAATGATAGCTGGAAGCTAAATATTAAATGCATGAAAAAAAATTCTGCCTATTTTCTGGAAATGGTTGACACAGCAAAGTCATTTAAAATCACATTTAATAGAACCCTGATAGAATATTGGAAAATTAGTACAGTTCTGTTTTCACATTGCCTTTATATTAATAACAGATTTAATATTGACCTTCAACATAGTTATTGAAATGGCAACTATTAAAACAGGAAAGATGTTCATTTTCTTCCTAGTGGCAATATTTTATTTCCTACTGATCATGTCCTAATAAAAGATACTTATTATACTCACATTAAGAAATTAAGACATATCCTAGGGACAATGTATTTTTTATTTAAAAAGCAATGCTATCAGATAATGTAGTCATGAATATCACTCAGAGAAACAAATGATTGATGAAAATGCTGAATGCAACAGAAGGAAAAAGAGGCTTACAAAAGGCTATCTACTTCTTTAATAACAGACTGCTTAAAATCCGTGAGGAAATTGGAAAGCCCAGTATTCAACGAAAAAGATTAACAGAGATCCTAGCACTACTGGTAAGCCACCTTAAATTATCAGAGGAAAGAGACTCTTTGAGTTAACATATAATGGAAGTTCTCTAATACTTCTTAACAGTGCTATTTATAGTAAGCCAACAAAAATCATGTATGCAAATCATGCTCATTTCTTTGTGTAAAGCATTGTTAATAATTCTTCCAGAATAGGATTATTTAATTATAATGTAATATTTAATTTTATTTTTTCTAAATGGCACATTAAAAAAGTAAAGAAGCAAATAATTTCAATAATATACTTAACTTATGTAATATGTCCAAGAAATTTTCATTTTGAACATGTAGTCAATGTCAAAATTATTACTGAGATATTATGCATTTGTGTGTGTGTGTTCTAAGTCTTCACAATCGGTGAGCATTTTATTCCTACAACACATATCAACTTGAAATAACTGCATTTCAAATGCTCAGTATTCCCACGTTTCTAGTGGTTACTCTGTCAGCCAGCATGCCTATTGACATTGAATTCAGCTCTATGTCTCAAAGATAATTTAATTTTAGTTAAATAAAAGATAAAATTAAGAACTTCTAAAATATTTTAAAAAGTTTTGCAACAAGAAAGACAAATTAATACAAATAAGATTAATGGCATCAAATTAAAAGGAGAGAACAAGAGAGGGAGGTTTAATCTAACTTCAAAACAGAATTTTGAAAAACACAGTTAATGACAATGAATTGCTCTCATGCATTATGACAGTATGTAGTTATGTGGCTATGATAACTTTAGAGTATATGTAAAGACCTAGGTTTCATTTTAATTCTGCAAATAATTGAAAATTTATCGTCTGCTTGGTCATGGCAGTAGAAAGGTAAATAAGCAGTGGTTCTGTCCTCCAGAGACATAAAGTCAAATAAGGAATGAAGGCATTAGGTAGGTGATAAAAACATGTTCTATTGGGCTTCCCTGGTGGCACAGTGGTTGAGAGTCGGCCTGCAGATGTAGGGGACACGGGTTCATGCCCTGATCCAGGAGGATCCCACATGCCTCGGAGCGGCTGGGCCCGTGGGCCATGGCTGCTGGGCCTGCGCGTCCGGAGCCTGTGCTCCGCAACGGGAGAGGCCACAACAGTGAGAGGCCCGTGTACTGCAAAAAAAAAAAAAAAAGCTCTATTTATTAGATTGATTAAATTTAGTCTGTAAACTCTTGGAAGATACAACAAGGTAGATCTAGTAATAATTGAGGAAGAGCAGATTTCATTAAGCAAATCTATATTGCAAACAGAATTGTTCAGAAATAGATTTTGTCACCTTGCCATCACAGTGAAATCCTTCCTGGATGGAGTTCTGAAAGGGACCTACATGATACTGTATTGAAGACGCAACATAATAGATTCCTGAGTTGAGGGAAAAGGTGTTTGCATGGTATCTAATATTCTTTCCAACCATATGGTAGTATGATTATACAATTATTGTGAGGGAATTTCTTATTTGAATTTTTTTATACTGTAAATATATGATGATTTCTAAGTATTTGAATATAAGTAAATATACATAACATAGATTAACCATTTGAATTAAAAAGGACTTATTCTAAGGTATTATTCCTGCATCAAGAATTTGAGCACACAT
Source organism: Tursiops truncatus (assembly GCF_011762595.2). Classification (NCBI taxonomy): domain Eukaryota; kingdom Metazoa; phylum Chordata; class Mammalia; order Artiodactyla; family Delphinidae; genus Tursiops; species Tursiops truncatus. The sequence continues at coordinate 126,768,617 of NC_047037.1, forward strand.
TACTAGTAACTAATAGAAAGTTAGCAAAACCTTTTGCTTCCTCTAAAGCACTTTCACCTTGATTCCATTCATTGGACTGACTGTTGTGTCCCGCAAACATCCCATTATTTTCATATCAATCCCAAGTTTAGTCAAGTGAATGAGTAAAGAAAGCACTGTTCCTTTGTAAAACAAAGCCAAGTGTGAGAGCGAAGAGGAATTTTCTACTTCTTCCCAAAGTAAAAAATCTAAATGTCCTCTTACTGCTTTGTTTAGATATTGTTTAAACTTGGAAAATCAGACAACTGATACATTCATGTAAATTCTATCATGATTCCTTAAACATTTACCTTAGTTTATATCAATTTTAATTTGATCTATCAAACCATGACTCCAACTGTAAATGTAACCTTTCATTGCTACACTTCCTCAGGTTTTCCTTATTGAAAAATGATTTGTGTTTCCTTTCCTTGTATAAAACTAGGCCTATATATTTTTGGCCAGTCTTAGAATAGTTCCCTAATCTAATATTCTGTCTTTCAAATTTTGATGTCTTTAAGATTATGTGAGTCTAGTAAATAGATCTAATGGAATATAATGAGCATTTAAAAGTTAAGCTGTTTACATAATTGTAATAGTCTGTTTATATGAACAGGAAAAGAATGTGGCCAGTTGCCTGCACACAGCTGGAAATTCAAACAACAGACAGCAAGTGTTCTGTCTTAGAACTGATGGAACAGATTATTGAGTGTATATTGCAGGGCTTTAATGCAAAATATTAACACCAGCGATTACAATAGAAGCATCACAAATGTCATAAATAACAATGTCAAAACATTAGATAGGCTGTGGAAATTAAAATCTTTACCCCAACATCACTGGGCTGTAACATTGTTTTGTCTATCATAGTTATGTGGACCAAGCTAAATACTGATGTGGAGAAAAATAAATAAGATCATCAAGGAGTAGAACATTGAAAAATATAAATAGGAGTGAAAGCATTTGGAGACATACTCTAATCTGATGTGTCAAATTAAATTCTTTACAAACCACTGGGAGTCGTATTTCCAGAGTCAATTATGTAAATGCAAAATAGTTTTGTTTCACTTGTAAATAAAGAAATTAGGGTATCTATTGCTGTTTTGTATGCTTTGTTCAGATTCTTCAGCAATCAAATAAAATTTACAAATGTCTTCAAATAATGGTTTCTTTTATAAAGCATTTTTGGAACTAGGTAAATGTAAATCACTTATAATCAAGTATAAGAAGATTCATTCATTTGCAGATTAGCGTACTTACATATAATAAACATAAGGTAAAACATACCTTAAAACACTTGTCTTAGATTCTTTTAAATCTTTCAACAATTTGTGAAATAAATACTGAATTTTTAAATTATTAAAAAAGTATTGGTTTGTTTTCTCACTTTGGAAATACAATTTAGAGAAACTGTTATTCTGAAGTAAGCAGAAGGGAGTCTGTTACTTTCTAATGCCATCAGTGAGTCTTGCATTTTCTGTCCACCATTAATATCTTATTGCATTGTAGGATTTCATTCTCATACTGGTGGCAACATGTTTACTTTACCTCCACATCATGTTTGAGTTCTGTCAGGGGTTGAATTGTGTCCTCCAAAAATATGTATGTTAGAATCCTAACCCCTACCACTTCTGAATGTGACATTTTGGAGACAGGGTCTTTACAGATTAGGGACTAATCCAATGCAACAGGTATTCTTATACTAAGGGGTAATTTGGACATGCAGACAGATATGCATGGAGGGAAGATAATGTGAAGAGACACAGGGAGAAGAAGACAGCTATCTACAAGCCAAGAAGAGAGGCTTGGAACAAATCCTTCCCTCACGAACTTCAGACAAAACCCACTCTGTCACTACTCGAATTCTAAGCAATCAGAACTGTGAGACAATTTCTATTGCTCAAGCCACGCTGTTTGTGATACTTTGTTATGGCAGCCCTAGCAAGCTGGTATATATACAAAGCTAAAAGATAGGAAAAAGTGGAGTACTCTTGGTTTTATCAGCTGTACCTGTGTTTTTTTATCAAGAAAGTACTGTTCTAGAAAACTCCCAGGTGACTTCTATTCAGGTCTCATTGTCCAGGATAAGGTTAAGTGACCACTCTAAGCTGCAAATGAGGGGCAGCTGAAGAGAGGGCAGGAATTGATAGCCAATCCATTATGATTTATGTCTTTTCAATTTTTTTTTTTTTTTTTTTTTTTTTTTTTTTTTTTTGCGGTACGTGGGCCTCTCACTGTTGTGGTCTCTCCCGTTGTGAAGCACAGTCTCCGGATGTGCAGGCTCAGCAGCCATGGCTCACGGGCCCAGCCGCTCCACGGCATGTGGGATCTTCCCGGACCGGGGCACGAACCCGTGTCCCCTGCATCGGCAGGCGGACTCTCAACCACCGCGCCACCAGGGAAGCCCTGTCTTTTCAATTTTTAAGTTAATCAGTCTAGGGGCATTGTGTCCTTGAAAAAAACAGTGTTGTATTAGCACTTATGAAATGGAATGATAGCAGTGTCTACCAAAATAGAGATTTAATTTATTTTACTACTTATACATACATTCATTTCATGTAGATTTCTAGCTCTTCTATAATAGTTTAGCTAGCTATATTTATGAAAAAGAATGTAATTTAAAAAGGTGTGTAAGTTCAAAAGAGAAGATGGGATGCCAAAGAGGTACATTTACTATACGCTTCAGGGAACTTGGAGTAAGTCAACTATGACATAATTCCAGATGTATTATTTACCCCCAGTAATTTGGTCTTCCCAAGCATTTTACACACTTATCTCACAGTTTTGTTTTTTTTTTTTGGTAAATCATTGGATTAAAATGTAGTATGACAATGATAATGTAGAGACATCTAATACCAATTACTTTTGATTTTGTAACCATTTTTTTTTAATTGAAGTATAGTTAATTTTCAATGCTGTGTTAGTTTCAGGTGTACAGCAAAGTGATTCAGTTATACATACATATATATATATATATATAGATACACACACACACACATATACATGTATATTATTTTTCAGATTCTTTCTATTATGATTTATTATAAGATATTGAATATAGGTCCCCATGCTATACAGTAAGTCCTTGTTTACTTATTTATACTTAGTAGTGTGTATATGTTAATCCCAAACTCATAACTTATCTCATCCGTCCCTGCCCTGCTGTGCCTTTTGGTAACCATGTTTGTTTTCTATGTCTGTGAGTCTGCTCCTGTTTTGTAAATAAGTTCATTTGTACAATACAGTATGACAATGATAATCTAGACACATCTAATACCAAGTACTTGGGATTTTAAACATACTCTTGCCTTCAACAAATTAGAGAATTCTAAAATTACAATAAAGATTAAGATTGGCATTGCAAATTTTTATAATTGCTTGATTTCTGCTCATGTTAATACAATAATGTCATTTCAAAATTCATTTTTTTACATCTTTATTGCAGTATAATTGCTGTACAATGGTGTGTTAGTTTCTGCTTCATAACAAAGTGAATCAGTTATACATACACATATGTTCCCATATCTCTTCCCTCTTGCACCGCCCTCCCTCCCACCTTCCCTATTCCACCCCTCCAGGCGGTCAAAAAGGACAGAGCTGATATCCCTGTGCTATGCGGCTGCTTCCCATTAGCTATCTACCTTATGTTTGGTAGTGTTAATATGTCCATGCCTCTCTCTCGATTTGTCACAGCTTACCCTTCCTGTTCCCCATATCCTCAAGTCCATTCTCTAGTAGGTCTGTGTCTTTATTCCTGTCTTACCACTATGTTCTTCATGACTTTTTTTTTTTCTTAAATTCCATATATATGTGTTAGCATACGGTATTTGTCGTTCTCTTTCTGACTTACTTCACTCTGTGTGACAAACTCTAGGTCTATCCACCTCATCACAAATAGCTCAATTTCATTTCTTTTTATGGCTGAGTAATATTCCATTGTATATATGTGCCACATCTTCTTTATCCATTCATCCAATGATGGACACTTAGGTTGTTTCCATCTCTGGGCTATTGTAAATAGAGCTGCAATGAACATTTTGGTACATGACTCTTTTTGAATTATGGTTTTCTCAGGGTATATGCCCAGTAGTGGGATTGTTGGGTCATATGGTAGTTCTGTTTGTAGATTTTTAAGGAACCTCCATACTGTTCTCCATAGTGGCTGAAACAATTAACATTCCCATCAGCAGTGCAAGAGGGTTCCCTTTTCTCCACATCCTCTCCAGCATTTATTGTTTCTAGAGTTTTTGATGATGGCCATTCTGACTGGTGTGAGAAGATATCTCATTGTAGTTTTGATTTGCATTTCTCTAATGATTAATGATGTTGAGCATTTTTTCATGTGTTTGTTGGCCCTCTGTATATCTTCTTTGGAGAAATGTCTATTTAGGTCTTCTGCCCATTTTTGGATTGGGTTGTTTGCTTTTTTGTTATTGAGCTGCATGAGCTGCTTATAAATTTTGGAGATTAACCCTTTGTCAGTTGCTTCATTTGCAAATATTTTCTCCCATTCTGAGGATTGTCTTTTGGTCTTGTTTATGGTTTCCTTTGCTGTGCAAAAGCTTTGAAGTTTCATTAGGTCCCATTTGTTTATTTTCATTTCCATTTCTCTAGGAAGTGGGTCAAAAAGGATCTTGCTGTGATTTATGTCATAGAGTGTTCTGCCTATGTATTCTTCTAAGAGTTTGAGAGTTTCTGGCCTTACATTTAGGTCTTTAATCAATTTTGAGCTTACTTTTGTGTATGGTGTTAGAGAGTGATCTAATCTCGCACTTTTACATGTACCTGTCCAGTTTTCCCAGCACCACTTATTAAAGACGCTGTCCTTTCTCCACTGTACATTCTTGCCTCCTGTATCAAAGATAAGGTGACCATATGTGCGTGGGTTTATCTCTGGGCTTTCTATCCTGTTCCATTGATCTATCTGTCTGTTTTTGTGCCAGTACCATACTGTCTTGATTACTGCTGCTTTGTAGTATAGTCTGAAGTCAGGGAGCCTGATTCCTCCAGCTCCGTTTTTCATTCTCAAGAGTGCTTTGGCTATTCGGGGTCTTTTGTGTTTCCATACAAATTGTGAATTTTTTTGTTCTAGTTCTATGAAAAATGCCAGTGGTAGTTTGATAGGGATTGCATTGAATCTGTAGATTGCTTTGGGTAGTAGAGTTATTTGCACAATGTTGATTCTTCCAATCCAAAAACATGGTATATCTCTCCATCTATTTGTATCATCTTTAATTTCTTTCACCAGTGTCTTATAATTTTCTGCATATAGGTCTTTTGTCTCCTTAGGTTGCTTTATTCCTAGATATTTTATTCTTTTTGCTGCAATGGTAAATGGGAGTATTTTCATAATTTCACTTTCAGATTTTTCATCATTAGTGTATAGGAATGCAAGAGATGTCTGTGCATTAATTTTGTACCCTGCAACTTTACCAAAGTCATTGATTAGCTCTAGTAGTTTTCTGGTAGCATCTTTAGGATTCTCTATGTATAGTATCATGTCATCTGCAAACAGTGACAGTTTTATTTCTTCTTTTCCAATTTGGATTCCTTTTATTTCCTGTTCTTCTCTGATTGCTGTGGCTAAAACTTCCAAAATTATGTTGAATAACAGTGGTGAGAGTGGGCAAACTTGTCTTATTCCTGATCTTAGTGGAAATGCTTTCAGTTTTTCACCATTGAGGATGATGTTGGCTCTGGGTTTGTCATATATCGCCTTTATTATTTTGAGGAAAATTCCCTCTATGCCTACTTTCTGCAGGGTTTTTATCATAAATGAGTGTTGAATTTTGTCAAAAGTTTTCTCTGCATCTATTGAGATGATCATATGATTTTTCTCCTTCAATTTGTTAATATGGTGTATCACGTTGTTTGATTTGCGTATATTGAAGAATCCTTGCATTACTAGAATAAACCTAACTTGATCATGGTGTATTATCCTTATAATGCACTGTTGGATTCTCTTTCCTAGTAATTTGTTGAGGATTTTTGCATCTATGTTCATCAGTGATATTGGCCTGTAGTTTTCTTTCTTTGTGATATCCTTGTCTGGTTTTGGTATCAAGGTGATGGTGGCCTCGTAGAATGAGTTTGGGAGTGTTCCTCCCTCTGCTATATTTTGGAAGAGTTTGAGAAAGATAGGTGTTAGCTCTTCTCTAAATGTTTGATAGAATTCTCCTGCGAAGCTATCTGGTCCTGGGCTTTTGTTTGTTGGAAGATTTTTAATCACAGTTTCAATTTCAGTGCTTGTGATTGGTCTGTTCATATTTTCTATTTCTTCCTGATTCAGTCTTCGCAGGTTGTGCATTTCTAAGAATTTGTCCATTTCTTCCATGTTGTCCATTTTATTGGCATAGAGTTGCTTGTAGTGATCCCTCATGATCCTCTGCATTTCTGCAGTGTCCCTTGTTACTTCTCCTTTTTCATTTCTAATTGTATTGATTTGAGTCTTCTCCCTTTTTTCCTTGATGAGTCTGTCTAATGGTTTATTAATTTTGTTTATCTTCTCAAAGAACCAGCTTTTAGTTTTATTGATCTTTGCTATCATTTCCTTCATTTCTTTTTCATTTATTTCTGATCTGATCTTATGATTTCTTTCCTTCTGCTAACATTGGGTTTTTTTTGTTCTTCCTTCTCTAATTGCTTTAGGTGCAAAGTTAGGTTGTTTATTTGAGATGTTTCCTGTTTCTTAAGGTAGGATTGTATTGCTATAAACTTCCCTCTTAGAACTGCTTTTGCTGCATCCCGTAGATTTTGGGTCGTCGTGTCTCCATTGTCATTTGTTTCTAGGTATTTTTTTATTTCCTCTTTGATTTCTTCAGTTATCACTTCGTCATTAAGTAGTGTATTGTTTAGTCTCTTTGTGTTTGTATTTTTTACAGATCATTTCTTATAATTGATAACTAGTCTCATAGCATTGTGGTCAGAAAAGATAGTTGATACAATTTCAATTTTCTTAAATTTACCAAGGCTTGATTTGTGACCCAAAATATGATCTATCCTGGAGAATGTTACATGAGCACTTGAGAAAAATGTGTATTCTGTTTTTTTTGGATGGAATGTCCTATAAATATTAATTAAGTCCAACGTGTTTAATGTATCATTTTAAGCTTGTGTTTCCTTATTTATTTTCATTTTGCATGATCTGTCCGTTGGTGAAAGTGGGGTGTTAAAGTCCCCTACTATGAATATGTTTCTGTCGATTTCCCCTTTTGTGGCTGTTAGTACTTGCCTTATGCATTGAGGTGCTCCTATGTTGGGTGCATAAATATTTACAATTGTTATATCTTCTTCTTGGATTGATCCCTTGATCAATATGTAGTGTCCTTCTTTGTCTCTTCTAATAGTCTTTATTTTACAGTCTATTTTTTCAGATATGAGAATTGTTACTCCACCTTTCTTTTGGTTTCCATTTGCATGGAATATCTTTCTCCATCCCTTTACTTGCAGTCTGTATGTGTCTTTAGGTCTGAAGTGGGTCTCTTGTAGACAGCATATATATAGGTCTTGTTTTTGTATCCATTCAGCCAATCTGTATCATTTGGTGGGAGCATTTATTTCATTTACATTTATGGTAATTATTGATATGTAGGTTCCTTTTCCCATTTTCTTAATTGTTTGGGGTTCGTTATTGTAGGTCTTTTCCTTGTCTTGTGTTTCTTGCCTAGAGAAGTTCCTTTAGTATTTGTTGTAAAGTTGGTTTGGTGATGCTGAACTCTCTCAGCTTTTGCTTGTCTGTAAAATTTTTAAATTCTCCATCAAATCTGAATGAGATCCTTGCCGGGTAGAGTAATCATGGTTGCAGGTTTTTGTCCTTCATCAGTTTAAATATGTCCTGCCAGTCCTTTCTGGTTTGCAGAGTTTCTGCTGAAAGATCAGCTATTAACCTTATGGGGATTCCCTTTTGTGTTATTTGTTGTTTTTCCCTTGCTGCTTTTAATATGTTTTCTTTGTATTTAATTTTTGACAGTTTGATTAATATGTGTCTTGGCATATTTCTCCTTGGATTTATCCTGTATGGGACTCTCTGATGTTTCCTGGACTTGATTAACTATTTCCTTTCACATATTAGGGAAGTTTACAACTATAGTCTCTTCAAATATTTTCTCAGTCCCTTTCTTTTTCTCTTCTTCCTCTGGAGCACCTATAATTCGAATGTTGGTGTGTTTAATGTTGTCCCAGAGGTCTCTGAGACTGTCCTCAGTTCTTTTCATTCTTTTTTCTTCATTCTACTCTGCAGTAGTTATTTCCACTATTTTATCTTCCAGGTCACTTATAGGTTCTTCTACCTCAGTTATCCTGCTATTGATCCCATTGAGAGTATTTTAAATTTCATTTATTTTGTTGTTCATTGTTGCTTGTTTCATCTTTATTTCTTCTAGGTCCTTGTTAAATTTTTTTTTTTTTTTTTACATTTTCTCTATTCTATTTCCAAGATTTTGGATCATCTTTACTATCATTATTCTGAATTATTTCTCAGGTAGACTGCCTATTTCCTCTTCATTTGTTAGGTCTGGTGGGTTTTTATCTTGTTCCTTCAACTACTGTGTGTTTTTCTGTCTTCTCATTTTGCTTATCTTACTGTGTTTGGGGTCTCCTTTTAGCAGGCTGCAGGTTCGTAGTTCCCTTTTTTTTTGGTGTCTGTCCCCAGTGGCTAAGGTTGGTTCAGTGTGTTGTGTAGGCTTCCTGGCGAAGGGGACTAGTGCCTGTGTTCTGGTGGATGAGGCTGGATCTTGTCTTTCTGGTGGGCAAGTCCACGTCTGTTGGTGTGTTTTGGGGGTGTCTGTGGACTTATTATGATTTTATGCAGCCTCTCCGCTAATAGGTGGGGTTGTCTTCCTGTCTTGCTAGTTGTTTGGCATAGGGTGTACAGCACTGTAGCTTGCTGGTCGTTGAGTGAAGCTGGGTGCTGGTGTTGAGGTGGAGATCTCTGGGAGATTTTCACCGTTTGATATTATGTGGAGCTGGGAGGTCTCTTGTGGACCTGTGTCCTGACGTTGGCTCTCCCACCTCAGAGGCACAACACTGACTCCTGGCTGCAGCACCAAGAGCCTTTCATCCAGACGGAAAAAGAGGAAAAGGGGAAAAATTCATAAATCTTGCTCTCAAAGTCCACCTCCTCAATTTGGGATGGTTCATTGTCTATTCATATATTCCCAGATGCAGGGTACATCAAGTTGATTTTGAAGCTTTAATCTGCTGATTCTGAAGCTGCTGGGAGAGATTTCCCTTTCTCTTCTTTGTTCTCACAGCTCTCTGGGCTCAGCTTTGGATTTGGCCCCGTCTCTGCGTGTAGGTCGCTGGAGGGCATCTGTTCTTCACTCAGACAGGATGGGGTTAAAGGAGCAGCTGCTTCGGGGACTCTGGCTCACTCAGGCCGGGGGGGGGGGGGGGGTGGGGGGGTGGGGAGGGAGGGTTGCTGATTGGGGTGGGCCTGCGGCGGCAGAGGCCAGCAGAATGTTGCACCAGCCTGAGGCACACCGTGCGTTATCCCGGGGAAGTTGTCCCTGGATCCCGTGACCCTGGCAGTGGAGGGCTGCACAGGCTCACCGGAAGGGAGGTGTGGAGAGTGACCTGTGCTCGCACACAGGCTTCTTGGTGGCGGCAGCAGCAGCCTTAGCGTCTCATGCCCGTCTCTGGGGTCTGCGCTGTTAGCCGCGGCTCGCGCCCATCTCTGGAGCTCCTTTAAGCAACGTTCTTAATCCCCTCTCCTCGCGCACCAGGAAACAAAGAGGGAAGAAAAAGTCTCTTGCCTCTTTGGCAGGTCCAGACTTTTCCCCGGACTCCCTCCTGGCTAGCCGTGGTGCACTAACCCCCTGCAGGCTGTGTTCACGCCACCAACCCCAGTCTTCTCCCTGCGCTCCGACTGAAGCCCGAACCTCAGCTCCCAGCCCTGCCCGCCCCGGCGGGTGGGCAGACAAGCCTCTCGGGCTGGTTTGTGCTGGTCGGCACGTATCCTCTGTGCGGAAATCTCCCCGCTTTGCCCTCCGCACCCCTATTGCTTTGCTGTCCTCCGTGGCCCCGAAACTTTCCCCCTCCACCACCCTCAGTCTCCGCCCTCAAAGGGACTTCCTAGTGTTTGGAAACCTTTCCTCCTTCACACTTCCCTCCCACTGGTTCAGGTCCCATCCCTATTCTTTTGTCTCTGTTTAATCTTTTTTCTTTTGTCCTACCCAGGTACATGGGGAGTTTCTTGCTTTTTGGGAGGTCTGAGGTCTGAGGTCTTCTGCCAGCGTTCAGTAGGTGTTCTGTAGGAGTTGTTCCACGTTTAGATGTATTTCTCTTGTATCTGTGGGGAGGAAGGTGATCTCCACGCCTTACTCTTCTGCCATCTTCCCCAACCAAAATTCATTTCTTGAATAGTCAGTTATTCCAATGCTGAAATTACCTCCGAAGAAGGCAACTTATTATCTCAGTTTCCAAATGAGATATTTACCAAAGAAAATATTCTTTATGATAAGTCTATTTAAAAAAAATTTTTTTTTGGAGCATAGTTGATTTACAATGTTGTGCTAATTTCTGCTATATCGCAAAGTGAATCAATCATACATATACATATATCCACTCTTTTTTAGATTATTTTACCAAATAGTTCATTACAGAGTATTGAGAAGATTCCTTGTGCTATACAGTAGGTCCTTATTAGTTATCTATTTTATATACAGTAGTGTGTATATGTCAAAACCTGGCTGGAAGAGAATTTGCTATATGAAACACTGAACAATATTTTTGTTTATTTATTTATTTTTGGATGTGTTGGGTCTTCGTTTCTGTGTGATGCCTTTCTCTAGTTGCGGCAAATGGGGGCCACTCTTCATCGTGGTGTGCGGGCCTCTCACTATCATGGCCACTCTTGTTGTGGAGCACAGGCTCCAGACACGCAGGCTCAGTAGTTGTGGCTCATGGGCCTAGTTGCTCCGTGGCATGTGGGATCTTCCTGGACCAGGACTTGAACCGGTGTCACCTGCATTGGCAGGCAGATTCACAACCACTGCACCACCAGGGAAGCCCAATATTTTTGTATATCAAATATTTTTAAGGTTTTAAGCTAACATTTTTTTCATTAAAACTGTATGATTAATTAAGAGACTAGATGTGATAGATTTGCTTATAAGTGATGTTTTCTGCTTTGCTCTTACTGCAGTCTAACTGTTCATCAAAATATAGGTAAGCTGTGACAAAGTAAGAAAGTGGCATCGACATATATACACTATCAAATGTAAAATAGATAACTAGTGGAAAGCAGCCGCATAGCACAGGGAGATCAGCTTGGTGCTTTGTGACCACCTAGAGGGGTGGGATAGGGAGGGTGGGAGGGAGGGAGATGCAAGAGGGAAGAGGTATGGGAACATATGTATAGTATAACTGATTCACTTTGTTATAAAGCAGAAACTAACACACCATTGTAAAGCAATTATACTCCAATAAACATGTTAAATAATATATATGGTCTTCTCATTCATACTATAAAGTTGTATCTGGACGGTAGCTGCCAAACTAATTATCACATTCTCTGACTCTACATCCTGCTCCCCATTACCCATGCCTTTATTACTACCTGTACGAGCCATCGTACTAGTCATCACCCAATTGAATTTGAGTAGAAGTGGTATGTGCCACTTTGGGACCAAGGCTTTCAAGACATGAATGTGCCTTCTGTGTGGTCTATCCCCCTCTTCTTATTACTTCTTGATGACAATGAGACCCTATGAGAAGGTGGAATAACAGAATAAAATGGGCCTAGGTATGTGAACTGCAGCATGTATAAAAGCAAATCCCTCAATTCAGACACCTTGCCCAAAATGGAAATATGAATGGGATCTAAACTTCCATTAAGGTGAGTCCCTATCACTTTAGACTCTTTTTACAACAGTTAGCTTCCCTTAACCAATGAGGCCTCTTTTTTTTTTTTTCTTGGCCATACTTATAGAAAACTTTAAATGATCAATTCAGTGTTTCCTGGATTTCAGTTTCTATAGCAACAGGATTGGTATGTCACTTATGCACTAGAACCTGTAGAGTTTGTCACTTTGCAATTGCTTAATTGATGTTTGATGAATAAAAGAAACACACATTTTAGAATACAATAAAAAAAGACATTTGGTTTTGTCTGACTCACGAGCAAACATATAGCTCTTATGTTTTTAGCAGATATCTAACTTTTGTATGTCAACCCAAGTAAAACGTTTCTCCCAGTGCCTTCTCGACAGAACATTCCCAGCTGTTTCCATGCTGCATAGCAAAGCTCTGACAGCTTTTAGAGCAAGAGTCAATATTAGTTAACAATCCATCTGCAATTGCAACTATTCTATTTCATCATAGTGATAATTTATATTCCTTCTGCTACTGTCTCATTTGGGATTGGTGTTGCTGAACTTCAATATTCACAGCTAGTCTCAGAGCTGTGACTACAAATCCCTTTCAGTTACTTATTAATTCCTACTCAACATATTCTAATTAACTTATAATAAATCCTCCAAAAATACTGTGTGTCTTACATGTTTCATTAGGATTCAGTAAGAAAGAAGTTGTATCACTTTTCTTTCTATTAACAAGCATCTTTCTGCTCAGATGCATTTGATGATGCATTTTAGATTGGCACATCCATTATTCAGTTCCATCAATAATCCTAATTATAGCCTTCATTCTATAACAGAGTATATTTATAAGTGATGAAACTTTAAGACAGGGACGACTACACACACTGGCTACAGTATGACCCCTGAGGCCTTTTGGCATGAGAGTATGTTGTATGTAAGTGTACAATATGTACAGGTTATTTTAAAGATTTTTGTTCTGAATTACCCTGATTTCTTAACAGACTCTCTTGTTTTCAATTTTTAAAATTTTTATTTTGGATTTGTTTGAAAGAATTCTAGTATTTTTTCTGTTTTGTTTTCTGGAAAGAACCTTACTTCTATTGTAGTAGCATATAGATGAAGAATATGCATGCTTTTTAGTTTTATGCAGTATATGTGTATGTGTGTGTGTTTGGTCCTTTGGCATTGCTATAATTTGAAAAAGAATGTTGGCATAATCAGAAAACCAAAGAATCTAGAGGTAGAAGAAACTTACTGTCCAAATAATTGAGCCACACATCATCAGTTCTTGCACAGATGTTGTAAACAAAACAAAACAAACACCAAAACATATTTGACAGATGGAAATTGCCATTTGTTAGTCTGTCTTTGCTGATGTTGTTAAACAGAATGCCAGGCTTGCCTTGTTCTTCTATGATTGTCATCATATTGACTGGTGGCTCTGCTTTAAAAATAAATAATAATAAACTTGCCAGAGTGTTATGAGTGAATTGAAATAGTGCAGTAGTTTTCCAATTTGAAATAAAGAAAATGAAATTTTGAAGACGTGACCACAGAATCCTAGAAATCTGTGTACCCAAAGTTGAGTTTATTGCTCAAAGACATACATATATAGCAGTTAGTATCCCTAATAATACATACACTGAATTTCAGAGTTCTGGGTCCTAAGTTTCAGAAGAATGGTAGAGAATAATTTTCATAGCTGCTAAATTTTATGAAATCATTTTTAAAAACATTTCAGGTTTTCTCAAAAATTTAGAAATCCTAGGGATATTATATTTAACCTTTCTTTCTCTTTTATTCTTTAGATTAAGATGACATAAATTAATCAATTAATTAGGTATTTTTTCACTAGTAGCTTTGATTAACCCTTGATTTAGGTTATCATAATATAGGCAGAACAAAATCAAAGTGTTTCTCAGAGAGTAGTAGCAGCTTTACATTGACCTCAGCCAGCCAAAGCTCTTACTTTGTTGGGTTGTGATTAAGCTTACTTTGAAGTCCTTTAGATAAGGACTATTTCATATATTTCCATTTGTATGCTAAAAACAAAAAATCTAAATGGCAGAATTCTATGCCAAATTAAACAGGGAAGTTCTAAAAATATCAAAACAAAATTGAATGTTAAATTCTAAATGTATATTCACTACAGTCAGAATGATATTAAAATTTAAAGAAGGATCATAAAACAAATAAAATGCTTTTAGGTCTTTCAAAATAAGTGAAATGACAGTATTTCACTCCAGTTTCCCTTAATCAATAGGCTTGTAGTTAAGTGATATAAGTTTGCCCTTAAAGGATGATTTAGATTTGAATTATTTGAGAGGTAAAACATGAGATTTCAGGTGACAAAAAACATCATGGAAAAAGGTAAAATGGGAGTAAATCATGACATTTCAGGTGTGCTCTAAGGAGGTAATCAGGGTATAAAATGATGAGAATCTAGGCTTAGAGTAATAATAAAGGGAATGCAGAAGAAATGAACCCTCATATCTGAACACTGACAGGACTTGAAGTCTGCTTGGATGTGGGGAAATAAAGAAAAGTGATAGATTGGGACTTTGCTTGTGGTCCAGTGATTAAGAATCCGCCTGCCAATGTAGGGCATACAGGTTTGATCCCTGGTCCCAGAAGATCTTACATGTCGCGGAGCAACTAAGCCCGTGTGCCACAACTACCGAGCCTGTGCTCTAGAGCCCACGAGCCACAGCTACTGAGCCCATGTCCTGCAACTACTGAAGCCCACGTGCCTAGCTCATGCTCCACAACAAAAGAAGCCACCGCAATGAGAAGCTCGCTCGCCCCCAACTAAGGAAAGCCTGTGCACAGCAACAAAGACTCAGCACAGCAAATAAATAAATAAATAAATAAATAACTGATACCACACACATAAAGTGATGGATTGAACATGACAAGAAATTAACTTGGAAAGTGAAGAATAAGAATATCACAAAGATTACAGGGAATGTAAGAAGGTATTAGTTTAAGCTTTAAGAAAGCAAACCACAGCAACTTGGATATTATGTGGCTAGCTGACAGTTGTCTCTTATGAAACGTTTTGGAGGTAAAGGAAAATTGCTCATCTCTTAGCTTCAAAGTAAAATAAGCACATTTTCCACAAAATTATGAAAAATAACACTATTTTCAACATGTTACTGAGTCGAAAATTTTTGCAGCTTGGGTGAATTTGTCACTCTTTTCTTAACTGTAGAGAATATTACATGGAAAATATGATTTGAATCCTAAGGTTTACTTTTGCAAATCAAGTAAAAGTTAACAGGTTTTGAATATTATAATTTCAAATAGCATGAATCTAAAATTTAAATTCTGCATAATTGTTACTTCCTGAAAATACTTCCAGTTCATGTGACTAAATCCAGGAACAAAGATTAAAGGATAAAAAATAAGTCTTAATTCTTATCTAGTTCATCCCTCCCTTTAATATATATTAAGAAACAAAAACCAAGAAAACAAACACTTAATTGACTGAGTATACTGAGTGTGGGTCTCTGCTTCCTCAATTTCTTAAATGCTTCTAGAATATCATTCTTTACTTCAACTCACTATTCAGTTATGTAAAATAAAGTATGGTTAGGGGGAGGGAGAAAATTACTGGTGTTGTTATGTCTAATAGATCATATTTAACAGAATGACAAAAAGAAAATATGTACTTGTACAGAAATCCTATGATTTAGGTCAAATATACACTCAGGAGGGGCAAGTCTTGTTGAGTTTGGAGTTTGTCTAAATGCTCAAGTTATTTTTCACATGTTTTGTGTCTTTTTTTTTTTTTAAGAGTTTTTTCCCATTATTTAAAAACCCAATGGGATTGTAATGGAACTGGGAAATGTAGTCCATATGTCTTGGAACCTTTTACAATTAAATCATCAAATTACTGTTCAAACTGTTTTCACCATTTAAAATACAAGTTCTTTTTATTATATATAAATATACCCACATAAGAAAATAATGCAAAATTCTCAGAATTACTTTTGTTTAAATATTTCATTTCCAAATATTTATTTTCACTTTACCATTGAATGGCATATTACTCAAATACATGATTCTGTGATGTTAGTAGTATTGTACTATTTAAAGATTATCAAGTAAAATATATGATTAAAGGCACTTTTGTTCAGTTCATGTATCTATCACCAATTCATTACCCAAACATGTAAACATTTCTGCAAACAGATCCAATCAGGGGTAAAAAAGTTTTAAATGCACTCAAATCCATTACTATTCTGCTTATATCCTTGGAAAAAATAAACTTTTTCAGCTAAATAATATGAGCGTTTCCTGTCCGGTCTTCATTAAAATGGCTATTGGATAAATTCTTCATTCCATCACATTTGACTCAGAAGTATAATATTTCACACTGTCACAAAAAATATTTTAGAGAAAAGTTGATTTTTCTTTTTCATTGGTAAAGAGCATCTATTCCCATATCCATGACTTGTTTCTGGCATTAAACAGGATATTTCAAAAAACAAAATATATTGTTGGAAGAGGCACTCTGTAATTTACATTCATCATGGACACTGCTGTGTATGAGTTATCATTTCTCTTTCGCAGGTGAGGTCAGTTAAGCATCATTTACTGAGTGAGTCATACCATGGGTTGGGTCTTTCCAGGGAGTCCTTTCTTAAGTACACTTGTGGGTATTGAACTTCCTTTTACTTCTTCTTAGAAAAGGCTTCCCTTTACTTAGCTAGGATTGAAAGGATTTTAACAAATATTTTTGACATTAGAGATTATTTATCCAAACAATGTTAAATTTGAATGCTGCAGTAAATTATGAATTGAAAGAGCGTAGCAGTATTTGTTTTTCCTAAAGAGCAGCAGTAGAGAAATTTGGCTGAGCATTTAATAAAATATAAATTACAGGGTATTGCTAAGGAAACATTCTTAAATATAGTGTGTTTATTCACTTGTATAAAAACATTGGTATAAGGTTTATTATTATGAATATACCTTGCATTTGAAACAATTTTTAACTCCCAAGAAAACTACATTTTTATAATTCTACTTCTTTTATTATTATAAGCAAAAAATGTAGAACTTTTTCACGTATGATTTCTAAGTAACTACATTGTTATGGTTTTCTTTGTGGAGGACAGAGGATGCTTGCTGTAATAACCGAGTGAGTATGTAATTACATATGTACTGCTACTGTTGTATGGAGATAGCATGATCTGTTTGTGCAAACATAGAATACAGCCATATGGTTTAGATTCTGGAATTGCGTATTATGAAATCATTTGCAGCCCTACCCTGAATTTCCACAGAGAAAAATCTCACAGATGGGATAGACCCATGGGCATTATAGTTTAAAAGCTTCTTCTGGAAAATAAGCTCAGATGGACTAATAAAACACAAATCTCTTTCCCTCATAATTGTGAATATTGTGTCCTAGAAAGAGGATAGACCTGGTGCTAGACATATGGAGTTGCAGTGTTTCCACTTGGACAAATTATTCAACAGTTTTTACTCTCTCCATTTCTAAAAGAAAAATCAGACTACTGAACTTTTATGTATCTTTGTATGAAAATAATTAGAAAATAGTAGGCATGCAATACTGGTTATACCTGTTTTCATTTCCCTTCCAATCATACCAACATATATGAAATGTCACTTTAATTCATTATTCTATTTTTACAAAAGTTTAATTAAAATCAAAGTAAAATAAAGGCCATATGCAACATCCTGTAATATTACATTTCTGATTTGATAATTTGATAAGAAGTCACTGTTTATTAGAAGATTCAAGTAATTACCAAAAGAGTTTATAAGCCAAACTAAAGTTCTTTATGTAAGAAAATTAAGAGAATACTAAGACTTTATTGAATTGATATTAAAATATAGATTGTGGGCTTCCCTGGTGGCACAGTGGTTGAGATTCTGCCTGCCGATGCAGGGGACACGGGTTCATGCCCCTGTCTGGGAGGATCCCACATGTCGCGGAGCAGCTGGACCCGTGAGCCGTGGCTGCTGAGCCTGTGCGTCCAGAGCCTGTGCTCCGCAACGGGAGAGGCCACAGCAGTGAGAGGCCCGCGTACCGCAAAAACAACAACAACAACATAATATATATAGATTGTGATCCAAAAATTGTGCTCCTTGGCATTTATCTGAATGAGTTGAAAACTTATATCCACACAAAATTCTGCACATGAATGCTTATAGCAGCTTTATTCATAATTGCCAAAACTTGAAACCAATCAACATGTCCTTCAATAGGTGAATGGATAAATAAACTGTAGTACATACAAACAATGGAATATTATTCAGCAGTGAAAAGAAAGGAGCTATCAGGACATGGAAAGATACAAAGGAAACTTAACAGGCATGTTACCAAGTGAAAAAAATAGGTCTGAAAAGGTTACATACTATATGATTCCAACAATATGGCATTCTCAAAAAGGTAAAACTATGAAGACAGTAAAATGATCAGTAGTTGCCAAAATTTTAGGGAGAGTGAAGGATGAATGGGAAGAACACAGGGAATTTTTAGGGCAGTGAAACTATTCTGTATCATGCTACAGTGGTGGATACATGTGATTTTACATTTGTCCAAACCCATAGAATATACAATACCAAGAGTGAACCCTAATGTAACCTGTGGACTTTGGGTGATAATGATGTGTCCATGCAGGTTCATCAATTTAACAAATATACCACTATGTTGTGGGATGTTGATAATGGGGAATGCTGTGCATGTGTGGGAACAGGGGATACAGGAATTCTCTGTACTTCCCACCCAATTTTGCTGTGAACCTAAAACTTCTCTAAAAATAAAGTCTATTTAAAAATGTAGATAGTTGGCATGAATTTAAAACTTTAGTAATTTAACAGGCAGAATATATTCACTTATCCCTTATTTAAATAAAATAAGCTTAACATTTTCAGAAAAAGAAGATTCACTAGGTATTAGCTAATTAGCTGAAAATGCAAAGAAGCAATAGTCATCACAGTAATAGAAATGATGGAGTATGTTGTGCAAAGAGGCAGGAAAACAAACACATAGTTTCATGCACACACAGAAGATACTAGAGCCACATAGCTCAACATCAAAATGAGTTTATCTAGGAAAAACTATGAGCAGAGATGTACCAAGGCTCACAAAAGCTGCTGATTTGCAATGTCCCACATGTTCTTAGGGCATAATTGGATGAAACACACCAGGAAAAATCCCGTTAGAGGAAGCTAGACCCTCTAAGTCTCTGCATCCATAAGGTGGGGGGTTATGGAAACTTAGTAGATTGTATATCACAGGGAAGCTCCCTAGTTGGGGAAAGTCCTTTGCTAGAACAAGGAACTTCAAGAGCTGGACCAGTCTTTTTTCTGCTGAGGATCTCAGCTCCGCTGAGCCAGTTCGTCAGTACTACCAAAGAAGTGGAGAAAATGAGCCTCCAGAAGCCATCTCTCCTTACTTAACCTCAGAGAAAAAAGAAAATGGCATTATTGGGGAGCTGACAGTGAACCAAAGTCTTGTAAATATTTTCTTTTACCTCAAAAGAGTCCTGTGACAGATAATGAAATATGCAAATGGATAAGTGAGTCCCCCAAGATTGCCCAGCCATAAAAGACTGTAGCCTTGTGATTCAAACTCAATTATATTGGCTCAAAAACTATGACTTTAACATATTCTAGATCCTCAATAATTTAAAAAGTTTTAACATTTCAAGTTAAAGGGAAACAAAAATATGACTTCTTCCATGAAACCTGATCCAATAATAACTTACTTAGCAAGGGAAGCCTGAGTATAACCATTTGATGACTTGAAGGCAGTAATGATAACTGGTATTTACTGAGAACTAACCATGTAAAAGGTATTGTGTTAATCCCCCTAAATTCCTGAGAACCAGGAATTAATGCTGAAAGTTTTGTTGCAGTGAGGTTAGGAAACCCCTTATAGCAGAAGCTTTCTGCTATAAGAAAACAGAAAATATAATAACCATCCTTGTCCGAGCCTCCAAGTGTTCAATAGAAATAGGGCAACAGAACTCTCTGGGCTCCTGGGAAGATCCGTACCTTCTATTGCTCCTGGCCTCACCACCATGTGGGCCTTGAGATCATCAAACTATTTCAGTCAATCCCTGAACCTTCCCTCTCTACTAAATTTTTTCCATCCTGCCACCATAATCTCTTGTCTTGATTATTGTGATATTGTCTAACAGGTGTCTCTGCTACTCTTCCTTCTCTCTACAATGTATTTATGATTTAGCAACTTGGTTAGACTAAACTGTATTCCCTAGAATTCTCTTTCTAGAATGCTTCTGGAGAGCGTGGGCTACAAGACATATTCTCTTATGGGAGGTGGAAAGTAAAAAAAGGCAAACAGCAGGCATCTTATAGCATAAACACAGTTCTTCCCAGCTATTCAATAAAACACTAATCTTGGTGATGTTGGGAAGATATTTAGCAAATTAATTGAAGTCCATAATCAACTGATTTAAATTGGGAAGATAATCTTTGGAGCATCTAACTTAATCATTTGGAAAGCCTTTAAAAAAGGGCTTAGGTCTTCTGTGGGAGAGAAAGACTCCACCTGTGGAAGATTTCTGGCTCACACTTGTGGGGTTCTAGCCTTTCCAGGTCTTCCCTTCCTAACTGCCTCTGGACAAGCTTTAGCCTGTGCCCATGGGCTGTAAACCTCTCATGGTCTTCTCTTCCTTACTGCCTGCCCTATGAACTTCACATATTCTTAGTTGCCCCCCACATTGTATAAACTTATTCCTTCTAAGTAATCCCTTATTATGAAATTGATTCTTGACAGGCATACACCTTTAGGTGATCCTCAATCTAATAGCCAGAATAATCTGTGAGAACACAAGTTAGAACATGTCATTCCTCTGCTCAAACTTTCCAAAGTCTTTCCATCTCATTCAGAGTAAAAGCTAAAATCCTAACAAGCTCTGACATAATTTTCCATGATTTTGTCCCTCATTGCCTTTGTGATTTATTTTCCTATCACTCTCCCTCTTTCTCACTCTTGTCTAGACACACTGGCCACCTGGCTCTTTCTTGAAAATACCAGACTTACTCCTATCTCAGGGCTTTTCAACTTGCTTTTTCTCAGCCTGGGACTCTCTTAACATTATCTGCAAAGTTTATTCCATCTTTTCCTTTATATCTTAACTCAAATGTCATCTACTCTTTACCCTCTATTTCAAATTGAAATCCCAATTCCTGGAAAACCTTATTTCTATTCCTGCTTTATTTCAATCCACAAAATTTATCATTATAAATCATTATATAACATATATTTCCTTATTTATATTCTTTTATTGAGAGATAGGTAGTGAAAGAGAGAGAGAGAGAGAGAGAGAGAGAGAGAGAGAGATTGATTTTAAGGAATTGGTTTATATGATTACAGAGGCTGGCAAGTCCAAAATTTATAGGGTAGGCCAATAATCTGGAAACCCAGGAAAGAGTTGATGTTGCCCTTCAAGTCCAATGACTGTCGGCTGACAAAATTTCTTCTTGCTAGAAGGAGGTTAACTTTTGCTCTATTAAGGCCTACAATTGATTAGATGAAACCCACCCAGATTATGGAGGGCAATCTGTGTCACTCAAAATTCACTGATTTAAATGTTTTATTACCCAAATATATCCTTACAGAAACATTCAGAATAATGTCTGGTCAAATATCTAGGCAATTTGGCCTAGCCAAGTGGACACATAAAATTAAGGCAATTAATTATCACACCCTTGCTTCTAGAAAAATAGAAACAAAGGATTTCATCTGTTTTGTTTTCTGTTATGGGCTTGACACATACAAGGCTGCTGATAAATATTTCTTGAAAAAAAAAAACAGTTAATCCTGTTGACAACCCTATAAGGTTAATTTTTCCTATTATTTCCACATAAGAAAATTGAGAATGATGCAAACCGTGCAATGTGGGTGAGAATTGGTGGTCCAAGTAGTCAATGCTAGCACACTTAACTTTTAACCTCTCTGTTCTAAATCTCCAATGATTTATAGTTTTACCCCAATCTTAGAGCCAAATAATGTATCTTTTAGGGTCAATTTTTATTAAAGAATGGCTAGGTTCAGTTGTCTGTCTCCTAGCTAGAGTAACTCAATTAAACGCTTCCATCAGCAATCAAGTATGCCTCAGTGTTACTCACAAAAGGTGCCAGAAGTATAGCAGAGGGCTTGGACAATATTCATTCATTAAACATATAAGAGAAGTATAAGGGAGAATTCTAGATATGTCTGAAACATTGCAGATAATGAGGAAAGACAAAATAATGAAGGATACCATTGATTTATTAAGCAACTACCATTGATGTGTGTTAGCTGTTTCATATGTGTAATTTTATCTTCAGAGTGACATCAGTTTATTAAGAAGGAAATAGAAACTATAAGAAATGTTTTTTTGAGATCACATCATTGATTATATACAAGTGAATATATTTTAGACATGGAATTACAAAGGTAGAATAAAACTATCTCAGTGTCAAAAAAATTTTTTTTTCTCTTGTTATAGGTACTTCAGCAGTTAAGCTATAGTAGGAGAAGTACACATTTATTTCCTGAATAAATAACCTGCAAAGTTTTTTTGTTATTCCTATTCTTTAAAATGTTCAAATATTTGAAATGGACCATTATATAAGCCAGCTCTTGCGCATTGCTTTTAAAATGAAAGTTACTTTACTTCTCTATGACTTGGTTTCTTCATTTGTAAAGTTAGGAGAATAATCATAATTACCTTGTAGGGTTGTTCGAATTATAATGTACTTGGACCAGTGACTGGTGAAAAGTACCGACCTAAAACTTCTAATCTTATCTATTCTTCATGTTAGTATTATACTTAAACTTGAGAAACAAAGTTACCAGTCATCACCCCCTTTCCTGATATCCTTGGATTTCCTCTAGATCAAAAATTAGGGAGCAACTGAGCTCTAATGCTCACCAGAAAAAAAAAAAAAAAAAACAACTCAGCAAAACAGACAAAACACCCGAATATTCAACATAAAAATCACTGAAGATTCAGCTTATTCAAACACATTGTATACCTGGATTAAAAAGTTACTTTTATTCCAGATTTCCAGTTATAAAATAAATAGTCATGGGGAAGTAATGCTCAGCATAGTGACTATAGTTAATAATATCAAACTGCATATTTGAAAGTTGCTAAGAGAGTAGATTTTAAAAATACTCATGACAGGAAAGAAAAAACTTTTGTAAGTGTACATGGTGAATGATGTTAACCAAACTTATCATGGTGATCATTTTGCAATACATACAAATATCAAAACATTACATCATACATCTGAAATGAATATATTATGTCAACTATATCTCAATTAAAAACAAAACTTCATTCAAATTGGTTGAATTGATTTCCTACTATATAGGCTTTTGGGAAAAAAACACAAGATATTCAAAGATTTACCAAAAAAAATGTTCAGAATCAATAATGACAATCTGGAAAGATATGTTACTTTTTATAAAATAGTTATATTGTCATTAATAAATGTCTTTCTTTCTAAGATCAATGAGGAGTAGCTGGAAAATAGAAGTGGAAAACAGCTCAACCCCTTACAAAGAATGTGGCTGAATTCTCACTGGAGCAAATGAAAACAGTTCTCTCATCCATTCCTTGATGTCTCATCATTGGCCAAACAGCCCAATTAGTAAATAGATCTCCCAATTAGTGAAGTGTCTAAAGGAAATTCATTTTAATGAATTCAAAACCACATTCATATTAGACAAAGTCAAGAATGTTATGTTTTGGTCATCATACAGCCTCAGGTCTTTTTTTTTTCTTTTAAGTGAATTTGACATTTTATTATAAATGGTGATACGTAAACTGTTACTGGGAGACAGTCTCAGTTCTTAAATCTTCCATAAAGAAAGAAACCAAATGTTCAGCAATTTCATCTTTTTGACTCATTTTGAATTTCACAGAAAAGAATCAAAGCATGCGACTACTTAGTGGAAATATATTTTTCTCAAAATATAAAGAGTTTGCCTATTATTGCAGAATAACTACAGATGCACATGTATATTTGTAGTAGTGAACCATTAATATTTCAATTTTAATCATTTCTTGACATAATTTCAAAGATCAGAGTTGGATATGACAAATTTCCTATTGCAAATGAAAGTCACTGGTAGTTATAAAGCAAACTGAATCAAATGGATCACCATATTTGCAGGTGGAATAGTGTCATTTAAAAATCACCTGCTCTACAGATAAGAAATCTAAATCAGATACTTCCAGGAGATGAGAGAAATTCTCAAACTTTGCACCCATTTTTGGGGTGCAAATTCAATAACTGTGGCTCTCATTAATTGGCTTTCTCATTCATTTTGGAAAAGAGGTTAATGAAGAATAAGAATGGAATCCATTCCGCATTTTTCTCCTTTTCTTTAATAATATTAGGCAGTTCATGGTTAAAGATGGAAAGATTTATACCAGGGCCCCAGCCAACTCTGTGTTTATATAATAGGTTCTTTGCCAGCCCTGTGTAGGAGGGATCTACTTACATGGTGTGACACCAGGAATGACAAACATGCCAAATGACCTTTTCCCAGTTAATTGCAATGCTTCTCAACTTGTCTGAATTAGACATGAATTAAGGGCTCCACTTGAGCTGGCTTAAGAGACTGGTATCTGGAAGCTAAAAAACAAGGTTTAGTTCATATAAAAGAGTTTATTAAATTAAAACACCTTACCATCTATCTCTAAGCAAGATTTCAAGGAACTAATAAGCAGAGTTAAGTATGTTTTGATGGAAAAGGGGTAAAGATAATATAGTAAGAGGCTATTCAGTCACAATTTAAAGTCATTGATGAATATTTAAAGTCAAGCTATTTTTATTTCATATGTCATAGTATCTTAAAGATTATCTCTAAAACGTCTTGCTAGATTAAAAAAAAAAAAGAAAAAAAAAGTAGGAGACACATGACCAGAACGTCATATCTGAGATTCTTTAGGACCTCATCTGTTTTATACACAGGGTTAATTAGAAGTGATATCATCTCATAAATGAAATAATTAGATATTACCTCATATATTATATACTATATAGTCATTCTGAAAATTCAAATTGCAATTTTCATTATAATTTTATTTTTCAATTGTGAAATACATGAATACTACAGAGAATATATATGAAGAATATATGTTAAAGAATATTAGTAAAATAAATGTCTATGTAACTACCACCCAGGTTAAAAAATTGAAAATTGTCTGTGGCTTAAAAGCCCTGTAAGTCCCTTCCAAATTGCCTCCCACTTCTATCTGCAAACCAAGATGATTCTACTGTATTAGTCAGGATTCTCCTAAAAAACAATAGGATAAAAGATATAGGATGTATGTGTGTATATTAAGGAATTTTATATTTATTCTTAAACATTATTTTAAGGAATTGACCTTCTCAATGTGGGGACTGGCAAATCTGAAATCTGCAAGACCATCCAATAGACTGGAAATCCAAGGAACAGTTGCTGTTACAGTTTCTCATGGGACCTCAGTTTTTTCTTTTAAAAGCCTTCAAAAGAATGAATGAGGTCCACTCATATTATGAAGGGCAACATACTCAAAGTTTACTGATTTAAATGTTAATCACCTCTAAAAATTACTTCACAGCAACATCTAGACTGGTACCACAGCCTAATTCAAGATGACACACATAAATTAAACCATCACACCCAGAAAAAAATCTCAAGTGTATTAATTTGGGTGTTTACTTCCTGACAATGGGAGATATATGGAATAAACTATTATACTATACCCCCTGTTTTAATTATGCTTTTTAAATTGAGGCACTAGCTGCATGTCTAACTGCCTTACAGAATGGCAGTCCATATGGTAAACCCATAAATAATACTTGAATGTCTATAGAATATTTATTTATATAAATTGGAAGACCTTGTTTTCAGTATCAACTTGGGGAAGAAAATATCCAAAGTGCATGCCAATATTATAGTATTTATTCCTCTAACATAATAATTATCTCTTACAAAAGATATATTACAGCTTTACTTTCTGTTACCGATCAAACAAATGTGAAATCTGTATGAATCTAAATATACTCACTTCCTCCTAAAGCTGACAACCTGTCTCTTTATCTCATCATAAACTTCAGCAAGGTTGTCCATGTTAACTCTCTCAATTTCCTCATCAATTGTTAATTCCTCATCTTATTCCTATTTGGATTTTACCTCTATCATTTCACCAAAACAAATCCTGATAATTTTAGGTAGCTAAACTCAATGGGCAGGTTTTAGTTCTCATTTTAGGAAACCTTTCAGAAGCACTCCATAACTCTGACCTTGCTCCCTGTCTTGGAAAAATCTAGTTGTATATGTTAAAAACAGGGTTGGCCATATAAAGCTAAAGTTCCACTTAGAGGTGAATATTAGAGATGTAATTGTGTCAGTTATCCTTGAATAGGTAAGTAACTGAAGCTGTGATTATGGATGAAGTAATTCAGCAAGTTAAGTGTGGAGTGTGAAGAAAGAGGGCTTAGGATGAAGCTGTGACTAATGTCAGCACTTAATGTCTGTAAAAGGCAGGGAAGTAAGTAGAAAACCACTAGAGTGTGGCGTTTTAGAAAGGAGAAGGTGTTTCAAAAAATGTGATTGGTAAGCATATTTGAAAACTGATGAAACATCAAGATGAAACCTTAAATACTTGTGTTGGGAGGACACGTGGGGGGCTAGTAGAAGGAAACGACAAATTAGAATGACTTAAAGAATAATTAAAACTCTCAAATTGTTCATTCTATTTTAACGCATAAAAAATGACCTATTTGCTATTCCTGGCTTTTCTTGATATGATCCCATTTTACATCTAAACTTTTCTATTTCTTCTTTTTTTCTTTATATATATATATAAACATCTTTATTGGAGTATAATTGCTTTAAGATGGTGTGTTAGTTTCTGCTTTACAACAAAGTGAATCAGATATACATATACATGTATCCCCATATCTCTTCCCTCTTGTTCTTCCTTCCACCCTCCTTATCCCACCCCCCTAGGTGGTCACAAAGCACCAAGCTCATATCCCTGTGCTATGTGGCTGTTTCTCACTAGCTATTTTACATTTGGTAGTGTATATATGTCCATGCCACTCTCTCACTTCGTCCTAGCTTACCCTTCCCACTCCCCGTGTCCTCAAGTCCATTCTCTACATCTGGGTCTTTATTCCTGTCCTGACCCTAGGTTTTTCAGAACGACTTTTTTTTTTTTTTTTAGATTGCATATATATGTGTTAGCATACGGTATTTGTTTTTCTCTTTCTGACTTACTTCACTCTGTATGACAGACTTTAGGTCCATTTACCTTACTACAAATAACTCAATTTTGTTTCTTTTTATGGTTGAAAAATATTCCATTATATATATGTGCCATATCTTTTTTCTTTAAACATTTTTATTGGAGTATAATTGCTTTACAGTGGTGTGATGCCACATCTTCTTTATCCATTCATCTGTCAATGGTCACTTAGCCTTTTTCCATGTCCTCCTGGCTATGGTGGTACATGACTCTTTTTGAAATATGATTTTCTCAGGGTATATGACCAGTAGTGGGATTGCTGAGTCATATGGTAGCTCTATTTTTAGTATTTTAAGAAATCTCCAAACTGTTCTCCATAGTGGTTGTATCAATTTACATTCCCACCAACAGTGCAAGAGGCTTCCCTTTTCTCCACACCCTCTCCAGCATTTATTGTTTGTAGATTTTTTGATGATTGCCATTCTGTGTGAAGTGATACCTCATTGTAGTTTTGATTTGTATTTCTCTAATGATTAATGATGTTGAGCATTCTTTCATGTGTGTGTTGGCAGTCTGTATATCTTCTTTGGAGAAATGTCTATTTAGGTCTTCTGCCCATTTTTGGATTGGGTTGTTCGTTTTTTTTTTGTTATTGAGCTACATGAGCTGCTTGTAAATTTTGGAGATTAATCCTTTGTCAGTTGCTTCATTTGCAAATATTTTCTCCCATTCTGAGGGTTATCTTTTGGTCTTGTTTATGGTTTCCTTTGCTGTGCAAAAGTTTTTAAGTTTCATTAGGTCCCATTTGCTTATTTTTGGTTTTATTTCCATTTCTCTAGGAGGTGGGTCAAAAAGGATCTTGCTGTGATTTATGTCATAGAGTGTTCTGCATGTTTTCCTCTAAGAGTTTTATAGTGTCTGGCCTTATATTTAGGTCTTTAATCCATTTTGAGCTTCTTTTTGTGTATGGTGTTAGGGAGTGTTCTAATTTCACACTTTACATGTGGCTGTCCAGTTTTCCCAGTACCACTATTGAAGAGGCTGCCTTTTCTCCATTGTGTATTCTTGTCTCCTTTATCAAAAATAAGGTGATCATATGTGTGTGGGTTTGTCTCTGTGCTTTCTATCCTGTTCCATTGATCTATATTTCTGTTTTTCTTCCAGTACCATCTGTCTTGATTACTGTAGCTCTGTAGTATAGTCTGAAGTCAGGGAACCTGATCCCTCCAGCTTCACTTTTCTTTCTCAAGATTGCTTTGGCTATATGGGGTCTTTTGTATTTCAATACAAATTGTGCGATTTTTTGTTCTAGTTCTGTGGAAAATGCCATTGGTATTTTGATAGGGATGGAATGGAATCTGTAGATTGTTTTGAGTAGTATAGTCATTTTCACAATGTTGATTCTTCCAATCCAAGGACATGGTATATCTCCCCATCTGTTTGTATCATCTTTAAATTCTTTCATCAGTGTCTTATAGTTTTCTGCATACAGGTCTTTTGTCTCCTTAGGTTGCTTTATTCCTAGGTATTTTATTCTTTTTGTTGCAATGGTAAGTGGGAGTCTTTCCTTAATTTCTATTTCAAATTTTTCATCATTAGTGTATAGGAATGAAAGAGATGTCTTGCATTAATTTTGTATCTTGCTATTTTACCATATTCAATGATTAGCTCTAGCAGTTTTCTGGTAGCATCTTTAGGATTCTCTACGTGTAGTATCATGTCATCTGCAAACAGAGTCAGCTTTACTTCTTCTTTTCTGATTTGGATTCCTTTTATTTCTTTTGCTTCTCTGATTGCTGTAGCTAGAACTTCCAAAACTATGTTGAATAATAGTGGTGAGAGTGGACACCCTTGTCTTGTTCCTGATCTTAGGGGAAAGGGTTTCAATTTTTCACCATTGAGAACAATGTTGGCTGTGGGTTTGTCATATATGGCCCTTATTATGTTGAGGTAATTTCCCTCTGTTCCTACTTTCTGGAGGGTTTTTATCATAAATTGGTGTTTAATTTTGTCAAAAGCTTTATCTGCATCTATTGAGAAGATCAAATTATTTTTCTCCTTCAATTTGTTAATACGGTTTGTCACATCGATTGATTTAATATATTGAAGATACCTTTCATTCCTGGGTTAAACCCCAATTGATCATTGTGTATGATCCTTTTAATGTGCTGTTGGATTCTGTCTGCTGGTATTTTGTTGAGGATTTTTGCATATAGGCTCATCAGCAATATTGACCTGTAGTTTTCTTTCTTTGTGAC
Source organism: Tursiops truncatus (assembly GCF_011762595.2). Lineage (NCBI taxonomy): Eukaryota > Metazoa > Chordata > Mammalia > Artiodactyla > Delphinidae > Tursiops > Tursiops truncatus. The sequence continues at coordinate 126,797,948 of NC_047037.1, forward strand.
ATCTTTGGCTGATTTTTGTATCAGGGTGATGGTGGCCTCGTAGAATGAGTTTGGTAGGGTTCCTCCCTCCACTATATTTTGGAAGAGTTTGTGAAGGATAAGTGTTAGCTCTTCTGTAAATGTTTGATAGAATTTGTCTGTGAAGCCATCTGGTCCTGGGTTTTTGTTTGTTGGAAAATTTTTAATCACAATCCCAATTTCAGTGCTTGTGATTGGTCTGTTTATATTTTCTATTTCGTCCTTGTTCAGTCTCAGAAAATTGTGCTTTTCTAAGAATTGGTCCATTTCATCCAGGTTGTCCATTTTATTGGCATTTAGTTTCTTGTAGTAATCTCTCATAATCCTTTGTATTTCTTCAGTGTTAGTTGTTACTTCTCCTTTCTCATTTCTAATTCTATTGATTTGAGTCTTCTCCCTTTTTTTCCTGATGACTCTGCCTAATGGTTTATCAATTGTGTTTATCTTCTCAAAGAACCAGCTTTTCATTTTATTGATCTTTGCTATTGTTTTCTTCATTTCTTTTTCATTTATTTCTGATTTGATATTTATGATTTCTTTCCTTCTGCTAACTTTAGGGTTTTTTTGTTCTTCTTTCACTAATTGCTTTCTGTGTAAGGTTAGGTTGTTTATTTGAGATGTTTCTTGTTTCTTGAGGTAGGATTGTATTGCTATAAACTTCCCTCTTAGAACTGCTTTTGCTGTGTTCCATAGGTTTTGGATCATCGTGTTTGCATTGTATTTGTTTCTACGTATTTTTTGATTTCCTTTTTGATTCTTCAGTGGTCTTTTGGTTATTTAGTAGTGTATTGTTTAGCTTCCATGTGTTTGTATTTTTTACAGATTTTTTTTCCTATAATTGATATCTAGTCTCATAGCTTTGTGGTTGGAAAAGATACTTGATACAATTTCAATTTTCTTAAATTTACCAAGGCTTGATTTGTGACCCAAGATATGATCTATCCTCAAAAGTGTTCCATGAGCACTTGGGAAGAAAGTGCATTCTGTTGTTTTTGGATGGAATGTCCTATAAATATCAATTAAGTCCATCTTGTTTAATGTGTCATTTAAAGCTGTGTTTCCTTATTGATTTTCATTTTGGTTGATCTGTCCATTGGTGAAAATGGGGTGTTAAATTCCCGTAGTATTACTGTGTTACTGTCGATTTCTGCTTTTATGGCTGTTAGCATTTGCCTCATGTATTGAGGTGCTCCTATGTTGGGTGCATAAATATTAAAATTGTTATGTCTTCTTCTTGGATTGGTCCCTTGATCATTATGGAGTGTTCTTCTTTATTTTAAAGTCTATTTTGTCTGATTTGAGGATTGCTACTCCAGCTGTCTTTTGATTTCCATTTGCATGGAATATCTTTTTCCATCCCCTCACTTTCATTCTGTATGTGTCCCTAGGTCTGAAGTAGGTCTCTTGTAGACAGCATATATATGGGTCTTGTTTTTGTATCCATTCAGCCAGTCTATGTTTTTTGATTGGCACTTTTAATCCAATTACATTTAAGGTAGTTATCGATATGTATGTTCCTATTATCATTTTCTTAATTGTTTTCGGTTTGTTATTGTAGGTCTTTTCCTTCTCTTGTGTTTCATGCCTAGAGAAATTCTCTTAGCATTTGTTGTAAAGCTGGTTTGGTGGTGCTGAGTTCTCTTACCTTTTACTTGCCTGTAAATGTCTTAATTTCTCTGTCGAATCTGAATGAGATCCTTGATGGGTAGAGTAATCTTGGTTGTAGGTTTTTCCCTTTCATCAGTTCAGTCTGTCCTGCCACTCCCTTCTGTCTTGTAGAGTTTCAGCTGAAAGATCAGCTGTTGACCGTATGGGGATTCCCTTGTATGTTACTTGTTGTTTTTCCCTTGTTGCTTTTAATATTGTTTCATTGTATTTAATTTTTGATAGTTTGATTAATATGTGTCTTTGCGTGTTTCTGTTTGGATTTATCCTGTGTGGGACTCTGCACTTCCTGGACTTGATTGACCTTTTCATTCCCCATATTAGGGATGTTTTCAACTGTAATCTCTTCAAGTATTTTCTCAGTCTCTCTTTTTTTTTTTTCTCTTCTTCTTCTGGGACCCCTATAATTCGAATGTTAGTGCATTTAATGTTGTGCCAGAAATCTCTGAGACTGTCTTCAAGACTTTTCTTTCTTTTTTCTTTATTCTGCTCTGCAGTAATTATTTCCACTCTTTTATCTTCCATGTCACTTATCCATTCTTCTGCCTCAGTTATTCTGCTATTGATTCCTTCTAGAGAATTTTTAATTTTGTTTATTGTGTTGTTCATCATTGTTTGTTTGCTCTTTAGTTCTTCTAGGTCCTTGTTAAAGGTTTTGTGTATTTTCTCTATTCTATTTCCAAGATTTTCGATCATCTTTACTATTATTACTCTGAATTCTTTTTCAGGTAGCCTGCATATTTCCCCTTCATTTGTTTGGTCTGGTGGGTTTTTACATTGTTCCTTCATCTGCTGTGTGTTTCTCTGTCTCCCCATTTTGCTTAACTTATTGTGTTTTTGGTCTCCTTTTCACAGGCTGCAGGTTCGTGGTTCACGTTGTTTCTGGTGTCTGCCCCCAGTGGCTAAGGTTGGTTCAGCAGGTATTTACACTTCCTGGTGGAGGGGACTGGTGCCTGTGTTATGGTGGATGAGGCTGGATCTTGTCTTTCTGGTGTGCAGGACTGTGTCTGGTGTTGTCTTTTGGGGTTTCTGTGACCTTATTATGATTTTAGGCAGTCTCTCTGTAATGGGTAAGGTTGTGTTCCTGTCTTGCTAGTTATTTGTCATAGGGTGTCCAGCACTGTAGCTTGCTGGTTGTTGAGTGGAGCTGGGTCTTAACATTGAGATGGATATATCTGGGAGATCTTTTGCTGTTTGATATTACGTGGAGCCTGTAAATCTCTGGCGGACCAATGTCTTGAACTCAGCTTTCTCACCTCAGAGGCACAGGCCTGACACCTGGCCAGAGCATCAAGACTCTGTTAACCCCATGGCTCAGAAGTAAAGGGAGAAAAAAAGAAAGTTATTAAAATAAAAAATTAAAATAATATTATAAATAATAAAAAAAAAAGTAATTAAAAAAAAAGAAAGAAGAGAGTAACCTGATCATAAAACAAATCCACCGATGATAACAAGCGTTAAAAACTATACTAAAAAAAAACCCAAAAAATAAAAACGGGCAGATAGGACCCTAGGAGAAATGGTAAAAACAAAGCTATACCTACAAAATCACACAAAGTCCACTGCCTCAATTTTGGGATGATTCGTTGTCTATTCAGATATTCCAAGGTACATCAAGTTGATTGTGGAAGTTTAATCCACTGCTCCTGAGGCTTCTGGGAGAAATTTCTCTTTCTCTTCTTTGTTCTCACAGCTCCTGGGGTTCAGCTTTGAATTTGGACCCGCCACTTGTGTGGGTCGCCTGACGGTGACTTTTCCCCACCCAGACAGGATGGGGTTAAAGTAGTAGCTGATTCGGGGGCTCTGGCTCACTCAGGCTGGGCAGAGGTAGAGGTACAGAATGTGGGGTGAGCCTGCGGCTGCAGAGCCCAGCATGACATTGCACCAGCCTGAGGCACACCGTTTTTTCTCCCGGGGAAGTTTTCCCTGGATCACGGGACCCTAGCAGTGGTGGGCTGCACAGGCTCCTGGGAGGGGAGGTGTGGATAGTGACCTGTGCTTGCACACAGGCTTCTTGGTGGCAGCAGCAGCAGCCTTAGTGTCCCATGCCCGTCTCTGGGGTCCATGCTGATAGCTGCGGCTCGTGCCTGTCTCTGGAGCTCCTTTAAGCAGCGCTCTGAATCCCCTCTCCTCGCACACCAGGAAACAAAGAGGCAAGAAAAAGTCTCTTCCCTCTTCGGCAGCTCCAGACCTTTTCCCGGACTCCCTCCCAGCTAGCTGTGGTGCACTAGCCACCCCAGTCCTCTCCCTGTGCTCTGACCGAAGCCCGAGCCTCAGCTCCCAGCCCCCGCCCGCCCTGGCGGGTGAGCAGACAAGCCTCTTGGGCTGGTGAGTGCTGAGGTCTTCTGCTAGCATTCGGTAGGTGTTCTGTAGGAGTTGTTCCACGTGTACATGTATTTCTGATATATTTGTGGGGAGGAAGGTGATCTCCATGTCTTACTCCTCCACAATCTTGAAGGTCTCCTTCTCTATTTCTTCTTGACTTTCAAAATATGCCAATGATGAAGATGACCATCCTCTTACTTAATTCACTCATTTCACTATTCCATTAATTCATCCAAAGTTATTTATTGAGTTCTAATTTTATGTTTGTACTGTCCAAACATTAAAAACTCATCACTGAACAAATAATGATGGGGTCTCTGTCATACACAGTAAATTCAGGCAGCCAAGCTGTAACAGTAGAGGTTGTTTTAACAGATTTGCTTTGGGGACAAAACAACCATAAAATCTCGGTGACTTACAACAATAAAACAACATTTATTTCTTGTTCATGTTACATGTAGGGTGTGGTCACATGCAATCCTTATTTGTAAATTTCCATTCCAGGACCCAGACAGAAAGTAGAAACAAATGGTCTGGCAAAATGTATTAGTACCTCTTAAATATTCTTCTCCAGTCCATTATACATCATGCCTATTCATATCCTATTGGTCAAGGTATATCACACAGTCAAGTCTAATGTCAGTAGACCAGGAAATACATTGTCCTTTCATAAAGGGCCCATTGAACTCTATGGCAATAAGCATCAATTTACAATTCCCTTATAGGAAAGGAAGAATGAAAAACTGTGTGCAGTAAAACAATCTAGCACAAATATTTACTCTTGTATTTTATCTACAAAGTCATCCTACAAATATCTAGAAAAGCTGGCTCAGTTTTTAAATATCAACAATAATGCTGTCACATTGCTAGTGATTTTTAAAAGTGACTTGAGGATGAGCATTACCATAAGAACTTTGGTTTATAATTTTTAAAATACAGTTATTTTTATCCTTTCTCAGGAACAGTATGAATTATCAATATACCTTATATTCTTATTTCTACTGGGAAATTTTGTATTAAGAAAAGAAGTTATACTTTTTGTACAGCATACAGAATAAATTCATTTATTAATTCATTAAAAGATGTTTTTTGAGTTTCTACAATATGCTACAAAAATAAGTGAGATACACAATCACAGCAAACAGATTGTCAAAGATGAAAATGCCTCATCTTTGGCCTCTTTCTCAACCCTACCCTCTACACCCAGACTAATACTGGATTCCAGGCTTCTTCCAACAGAGTTGTTCCAAAGCTGGTCCATGTGCTGCAAATCTGAATATATATCATTCCCCACAACCACAACCTATCTTGTTCTTTTCAATGGCATTTCATAGCCTTTAGGAAAAATTCAGACTTATTAATACAATTTATAGTGTCCTGTGCGCTCTGGGCTTTCCTCCCTCACTTTGCTCATTTCCTAGGATTCATTGCCATCTCACAACCTATGGCCACTCTGCCCTCTTTTCAGTTCCAAGATTCTATGCAATTTGATGTTTTCTCTTTTTGTACCCAGGAGGTGCCCCTCATCCATTCATACTTCTTGAAAGGACTTTCCTGATTCTTTAATGTAAATAGCATCCTATTTTCTTTGCTTATATCACCCTGTATTTTTCCATTATAACCATATCACGATCTGTACTTATAATATATTTGCAGCATTATTATTATTTTTTGATGTATCTTTTGCCTTTTAGACTTGGGTACTCAAAGTGTGATCCTGTGGACTGGAGCCAGTGGAGAACTCCTTGGTACTAGTTTGTGCAAGATAAGTATAAACACTGAGATAAGGATAAACATTGAGATAGGGATTAGCCTTGAGATAAGGATAAGCATTCAGAAAGTTTGCTGCAATTTGACATGGCCAAGCCACTCAAGTTTCTAATCAGGGAGATGTTTCTGGCCAGCATATAAAACAGGGTGTTGTGAGTCACATATGGTGAAAGCTGTATTCTAATCACATGCAGTGGGACCACATTGCAACATGTGACATTTTCAGATTAGTTTGTGCCCTGTAACTCAAGTATATGTACAATTTTGAGAAAATGTAAGTTTTTGTATATTTTTATAATTTGTTATTTTTAGAAACATGTATATTTTTATTGATACCTGCCTTTCAAATTATAGTTTAACAATATTAGTGATCGTAAGAAAATTTTCAATTTGCCTTATTTTCAACCTAAATTTACATAGGGAGAATTTACTGCATTGGGCTTGTTAAGAGGAGATATACATTCTGTGAATGCTACAGCAGTATTAGCCAAGTGATGGAAGTCATTATGAAGAGCTGAAGACCAAGAGTTCATACTCATTTGACTTAGAAATACAATTCGTAGTATATTGCAATCATTCTTTTAAACCATAATTGAAGATAATGTGCTAAAACCACAGTGTATTATTTGTGGAGATATATTGGATAATTAAGGGATCAAAATTTAAGTGATATTTACATGAAGTATGTAAATAAATATGTTCAAAACCAAGAGTTCTTTGTAAAAAAGACTATTGCATTAAAAATCTGACAGAAACAGATGTTCAACATTTCACATATAAATACTGGTGCTATGTGGGCTTCTTATAATGTAACATTTTGGGTTGCTGAGACTAAATAAAACATATATACAATTGCTGACTCTAGCAAAATATGTTATTAAAGATATTTGTTTGGAGAAAAAGATATTTGCTTGGAAGAATCTGTGGTATGAGTTTAATCAAATATCACTTTCCAATGATACTGTGTATTCAGGAACAGAATGATGATATAGAAGACCAACTCATAGAATAATTAAAGCTAACAGAGTGCTTTTAATTGAAAATAGACTAATGCACAGATACTGCTAACATAACAATTATCATACTGCATTTTCAGTTTGATGGGTGGAACTTTTTTTCTTCATCAGTGACTTAAAATGACTAGATCTGAACACCATAAAACTATGAATGGTTAACCAGTATATTTTGGAAATTAAGTTTTGTGTAGGAGTATGTTATGATAGTATAATATTTATAACAGAAAAAATTTGGGTAGTTTCTTAGATATAAAGTTGAGCTTGCACCAAAATGCAGATCAACACACTGCTTTGTTTATCAAAAAAGTCTTGCTCTGCAAAAAATGTCAGCTTAAATAGAGTGCTTAATAGCATAATAGTTTGTGAATTAAGTAAACACTAATAAATTGAATTTGATATATTTTTATATCAAATGATAATATGGACGCTGATTATAAATTCACATGGTTACATGAAGAGGAATGATGGTTATGTAGAAGAAAAATTCTGTTAAATGTTTTAATTACTTAAAAAGAAATCTCTTAATATTTTAGTAAAATAAGAAACCAGTTTGGTTCCAACTTTTTAAACATATCCAATGATAGCCAGGATTACTTGTTTATATGATGCTTTATGTACATTTAATATTAGTACTTCTAGAAACGGTAGGAATGAAATGTTTTTCAATGGCAGATAAAATTGGAGGGCAAAAATCAAATTTAGGAGCTTTGTAAAAACTAGTTTTTACAGATTTTATGAAATTAATAGCAACAATTATGAATTAGGTAGATGTTAATGTTACTGTTTCACACTTGCAAAAATTTATCACCAAAAATATAATTGAAGGTGTGATGTTTTTTATGTGTCAACTTGACTGGGCTAAGGGATGCTCAGACAGTGGGCGAAGTGTTATTTATGGGAATGTCTGTGAGGATGGTTCTAAAAGATCAGCATTTGAATTCATCAACTCAGTAAAGAAGGTCGCCTTTACCAATGTGGGTGGGTATCATCTAATCCATTGAGGGTCTGAAGAGAACAAAAGAAGGAAGGAGGGTGATTTCACTCTCTCTGGTTGAGTGGGAACATCCATTTTCTCCTAGCCTTTGACATCAGCACTCCTGATTCTGGAATTTGGACTTGGACCGGGACTTTGACATTGGTTTGCCTAGTTCTCTAACCTGAAACCAGCTTTCCTGGGCCTCCAGCCTGCAGGTAGCAGACTGTGGGTCCTCTCAGCCTCCTTAATCATGTCAGCCAATACTTTATTATAAATATCCTTCTATATATCTATATGATCCTATTTTTTCTGTTTCTCTGACTAACTCTAATACGGATTTTGATACTGGAGTAGTTTTAGAGGGGAAGGATTTTAAGAATGAGTTTGCTGAATTGTTTCTGAGGTTTCTAGAATTGGCTCTCTAATCTAATTAGTTTTAAAGATGCCAAAGGCTTTATTTCCAGTAATAAAGACAGCACTGATATTACATGGTGTGAACTGTTTATAGAGATACACAAAATATTGCATTGGGTATTTAAACAACCACTCATCAGAAGCAAGAAGGTAGGTTACTCTGTATCTGATATTTTGGAACATTTTTGGAAAACTAAGGAATATGAAGGAAATGGTTGGTTGCTCCTAATGTTGCTGGACAAAGTGGTGAAAGAAAAACATGAACTCAGGGATTTGAATTCCCAGCTGAAGTGCTGTATAAGTGAGCTAAGAGCTTCTGTGTGTGTTCTGAAGGAGACCCTTATCTCCTGTAGCCACAGCGACTAAATTGCAGGAAATCAAATACAGAAGCTTATCCTGCAATTGGCTGAATTACATGTTGAACTCCCAGCCTCGCAGGGTGTCTACTGTTAAAATGAGGATTAGGAATAAGTGGGATTCTGTAAGTTGGGAAGAGGACTTGTGGGAAGACCAGATGAAGCTGGGGATGTTGGACTTCTAAATTCTGATGAGTCCTTTTGCCAGTAGCAGAGGTCTCCCCACCTCCAGTGGATTGGCCTCCCCACCTTCAGTGGCAGCAGCATCTTCACACTCAGTGGTAGCAGCCCTTCTACTTCAGATTGAAGGGCTTAACTCTGTATTGCCTGAGAAAACAGCAATGGCCTCCCTTGAGGCAGTTGTCATGTAAGACAATTCTGATTCTCCTCCAGGATCCACCCCACCACTCCTCTTTGCTTCAGTACCTATAAAAGGACTCAACTCCCAAGAGGTCCCTAAAGATGAGGTAAAAAGTGTGACCCATGAGGAGATGTGCTACACTTCAAAAGAACTATTTGACCTTTCTCACTTATACAAGCAGAAGTCCAGGGAACTTGGGTGGGAATGGATACTAAAGTTGTGTTAGATAATGGGGGGGAGGAGCATAAATGTGAATCAGGACAAATTTATTGATATGGGTCCACTAAGCAGAGATTCTGCATTTAATGTTGCAGTTTGAGGGATTATAAAGGGCTCTAACAGTTGTTTTTGATTGAGTTGTTGAAATATGGACCAAAAGATGACCCACCTTAGTGAAGTGGAAATTTTCCACCTGCCTTAATTTCATGTAGAGGAAGGGATTGAAAGGTTTAGGGAGAATGGACTATTAGAATGGATTTGTAGGTTAATACCTAGTCACTCACACTGAAGACGTAAGACACATGAAGACATGTCCAGAAGACATAACTTTCACCAATATTTTGAGAAATAAATTTGTAAGGGGAGCCCCAGCATCCCTGAAAAACTCCATATCTACTCTTCCCTATAGTTCAGACCTTACAGTAGGAACAGTAGCCACTGAGTTGGAAAAGCTAAAAGCAATGAAAGGAATTGGATCCAGAGGTGGCAGGGGTCAATTGGCAGCATTCCACCACCAAAGGCAAGGTGGGTGTGGTTATCATAATGGACAGCAGAGTCAAAGCAGCAATCAAACTAGTCTGACTCATGCAGATTTATGGCATTGGTTAGTTAATCGTGGAGTTCCTAGAAGTGACATAAATAGGAAGTCTATTAAATTCTTACTTGATGTGTACAAACAGAAAAGTTCTAGGTCAAGTGTACTTGAATCATAAAAATGGAGTCAAGAGTCAGTCAATTTCCAGAATTGAGCCAATACATAAACCCAGAACTCTTTGAATGAAGAGGTCAGGTCCTCTTGAGGAAGGATCCCTCTAAAATACTGAAAATTTATGTTATTTATCATTCTTCCAGACTTTTCTCCAAAGACCTCTGGCCTTTTACCAGGGTAACAATTGCATTGGGAAAAATGGAAATCATCAGACACTTAAGAGTCTTCTAACTCTAAACTAACACCAATTTCAGGAGACCAGAATGTCACTATCTGCCAGTCATAGTAGGGGTTTACAGAAGTCACATGATCAATGGAGTTTTACTCAGGTCCTTCTCACAGTAAGTTGAGTGAGTCCCAAACCCATTCTTTGATTTCCCCAGTTCCCGAAAGCATAGTTGGAATAGACATAATTAATAGCTGCCACAGCCCCCACATATTTGTTCTTTGACCTGTGCAGTGCAGGCTTTTATGTTGGGAAAGGCCAAGTAGAAGCCATTAGAAGTGCTTCTACGTAGCCTGCCAAAGGCTCCAAACATATTGGAAGTATACATTGATAGAACTAGCTACTGATGAAACACTAAAGATAAATTTTGAAAGTATGCTATCACTTGCTTTATTTTTGAATGTAAGTTAAAAACAAATAAGCTTAGCTTGCTGAACTTATTTTAAAGGCTCTTGTTCCATCCCCCTTTACATCTGTGAGATTGGCTTCTATACAGTGAGTGTCATCAAAACAAAATCTAGAAATAGTACAGACAGTCATCATGTCATGCATTGTTGTCAGTAAAATTTAGATTAGCCATGTTAACAAGGAAGAAAAAAACTGTTTGCATTTATCACATCCAACATCTGTAAATACTTATATACAGAGCATTTTCAAAGTGTGTGTTTGTGTTTATTATATGAAATCACATTTCACTTAGAAATTTTGTTTAGTTGTGATTGTAGAAAGAAAATAGTGTAATAAAAATTCTCTATATAAATGGCCTATGCACATTCTTTTAATAAGCAAAGTATACTATTTTTGAAATTATTTTATTTTTTTATATATTACATTTGTTCCAATTACATTTATAAAACTGGAAGATATTCCTGATTCTAAAAATGAATGTGTTTATATTTTGTGTATCTTTGTTTTATTTGTTTTCTAGCAATCTTATTGTATTTTTCCAAAGTATTCTTCCACAATAAATTTTTAAAAAACCTGTTTCTTCACTATAAATAGTACATTTAACTTTTTAGTTTTGAAATAACTACAGAATCATAAGAAATTGCAAAGATAGTACAGAGAACTCCCATGTACCTTTCACCATATTTCTCTCAAAGATTAAACCTTATACAACTATGATGCAATATCAAAAACAGAAAATTGATGTTAATACGGAATGTGTACTTAGTTCCATCATTTTATCATTTATGTTATGCTAGTGTAGTAACCACAACAATCAAAATACCACAAAGATCTGCCTGGTGCTACCTCTTTATCAACGCACCCATTCTCCTCCACCTCCAACATCCCTACCCCTTGGACACCAAAAATGTATTATTCATTTCTATGATTTTGTCATTTCAAGAATGTGGTATGAATGGAATCATTCAGTATGTGATATTTTGAGACTTTTTTTTTCATTCAGAATACTGCCTTTGAGGTCCATTTAAGTACAATGGATTACAACTCCAACATACCTTTTGAGGGTGATTCAACCCATAATGTTGATCATGGCTAATAATGATCTATAATTTTATTTTTGTTGTTGTTGTTGTTTTTTTTTTTTGCAAGATCTTTTTCAGCTTTTGTTATGAGTATTTGTCTGGACTCATATAGTGATTTAAATATCAGCTTTCTTCCTCTGTTTTCTGAAAAAGTGAGTGTAACTTTGATTTTAATTTTTTTTTTAATTATGGTAAAAGTCACATAATATAAAACACACTATTTTAACCATATTTAACTGTGCTGTTCAGTGGCACTAAGTACATTCACATTGTTGTGCAACTCTCACCATCACCCATCTCCCAAATTTTTCACCTTCCTAAACTGAAATTCTGTCCCCATTAAACACTAACTCCCCATTCCCCCTCGCCATGCCCTCTCACCCCCTGGTCCCTGGCATCGACAAATGTACTTTCTGACTCTATGAATTTGACTATTCTAAGTACCTCCTATAAGTGGAATCAAACAGTATTTGTCTGCACCTAACAAATATTGGAATGCATTTTTAAGGTTAATAATATATGTCCTGCAAACAGATTGTTCCTCTTTTTCCCTCTGTGCTATACAATAGGCTCTCACAAGCCATCTACTTCATCCATAGTAGTGTACATACATCAATCCCAATCTCCCAATCCATCCCACCCATCCCGTCAGCCCTTGGTGTCCATACATGTGTTCTCTATGCCTGTGTCTCTATTTCTCCTTTGGAAATCGGTTCATCTGTACCATTTTTCTAAATTCCACATATATGCACTAATATGATATTTGTTTTTCTCCTTCTGACTTACTTCACTTTGTATGACAGTCTCTTGGTCCATCCACATCTCAGCAAATGGCACAATTGCTTTCTTTTTTATAGCTGAGTAATATTCCATTATATATTTGTACCACATCTTCTTTTTCTGTTCTTCTGTTGATGGGCATTTAGATTGCTTCCATGTCCTATCTATTGTAGATAGAGTTGCAGTGAACATTGGGGTGTGCTTACCTTTTGGAATTATGGTTTTCTCTGGGTATATGCCCAAGGGTGGGATTGCTGGGTCATATTGCAGTTCTATTTTTAGTTTTTAAGAAACCTCCATACTGTTCTCCATAGTGGCTGTATCAATTTACATTCCCACCAACAGTGTAAGAGGGTTCCCTTTTCTCCACACCCTCTCCAGAATTTATTGTTTGTAGATTTTTTATGATGGCCATTCTGGCCGGTGTGAGATGATACCTCATTGTAGTTTTGATTTGCATTTCTCTAATAATTAGTGATGTTGAGCATCTTTTCATGTGTCTCTTGGCCTTCTATATGTTTTTTGGAGAAAAGTCTATTTAGATTTTCCATCCATTTTTTAATTGGGTTGTTTGGTTTTTTTGGATATTGAGTTGCATGAGCTGTTTGTATATTTTGGAGATTAATCCCTTGTCAGTTGCTTCATTTGCAAATATTTTCTTTCATTCTGAGGGTTGTCTTTTCATCTTGTTTATGGTTTCCTTTGCTGTGCAAAAGTTTTTTTTTTTTTAAGTTTCATTAGGTCCCATTTGTTTATTTTTGTTTTTATTTTCTTTACTCTCAGAGGTGGGTCAAAAAATATTCGCTGTGATTTATGTCAAAATGTGTTCTGCCTGTGTTTTCCTCTAAGAGTTTTATAGTGTCTGGACTTACATTTAGGTCTTTAATCCATTTTGAGTTTATTTTGATTTTATTTCTTCAGTGTTAGAATAAACCAGTAAAACTAAGCCTTACATTTTCTTCATAATAACAAATTCAATTTCGTTAATGAAGTACAGGACTATTCATATTTTCTGCCCTAACTCTTGTTATTTTATTATTATCATTGAAACTTGTTAACCAATTTTTTCAGCCATGATACCATCTGAATAATATTTCCCTCCTATGAACTTGTTCATCATGTATTATTTTATCATATTTACTAAACACCTTATGAGTGCTAGGTGCATGCTGGAAAACAGAGGCCAAGACAAAGACACTCTCTGCTTCCAAAGAACACATAGTCCAGTGGAGAATATGGTTATTAAGCAACAATTTAGAATCAAGCATGTTTGGTATAAGGAAAAGAGGACAGTATACTTCAAGCAGGCCTTCATGAATCTGAAGGGTAAACAGAATTCACTCAAAGATAAAAGGGGAGCACTTCTAACCAAAGAAAAAGCTAAACAAAATTGCAGATGCAAGAGATAATAAGGTACATCTAAGAAGTTAACTAAAAAATAGTTCTAATAGGTTTTGGGTGGAGACTTTAGAGTTTTCTATATAAAGTATCATGCCATTTGAAAACCTATTGCTTTTCTGTACACTAATAAAGAGTTATCAGAAAAAGAAAGTAAAAACAAAATGAAAACTAACAACAAAAAAACCCATTGCATTATATTTATATAAAATATAATTTTATATTTAAAATTGCATTATAAAGAATAAAATACCTAGGAATAAAGGGGATAAAAGCTGTATACCCTGAAAACTATAAAACAATTGAAGATGATTCAAAGAAATGGAAAAATATCCCATGCTCTTGGATTGGAAGAATTAATACTGTTAAAAAGGCCATACTACCCAAAGATATCTACAGATTGAATGCAACCTGTATCAAAATACCCATGACAGTTTTCACAGAACTAAAACAAATAATTCTAAAATTCACATGGAACCACAAAAGACCCCAAATTGCAAAAAAAAAAAAAAAAAAAAAATCTTGAGAAAAAAGAACAAAACTGAAATATCAGGCACTGGCACAAAAAACAGACACAAATTAATGAACAGAATAGATAGTACAGAAATAAACCAATGCGTCTATGGTCATTAATCTACAACAATGAAGCAGATTATACAGTGGAGAAAAGATATTATTTTCAAAAAATGGTGCTGGGAAAACTGGACTGCTGCATGCAAAACAATGAGAGTAGAGCATTTCCTCACACCATATACAAAAATAAACTCAAAATGGATTAAATGCTTAAATATAAGACCTGAAACCATAAGACTCCTAGAAGGGAACATGAGAAGAACACTCTGACATAAATCATAGCAATAATTTTTTGGATCTCTCTCTTAAGGCAAAAGAAATAAAATTAAAAATAAACGAATGGGACCTAATTAAACTTAAAAGCATTTGCAAAGCAAAGGAAACCATTTGACAAAACAAAAAGACAACTTATGGAAGGGGAGAAAATATTTGCAGATAATGTCACTGATAAGGGGGTTAATATCCAAAATATATAAACAGCTCATACAACTTAATGTTAAGAACAAAGCCAATCAAAAAATGGGCAGGAAAACTAAATATACATTTTCCCAAAGATGGTTAACAGGTGGATGAAAAGATGCTCAACATCACTAATCATTAGGGAAATGCAAATCAAAACCACAGTGAAATATCTCCTCACACCTGTCAGAATGTCTATCATCAAAAAGACTATGAATAACAAATGTTGGAGAGGATGTGGAGAAATGGCAGCCCTTGTACACTGTTGATGGGAATGGAAATTGGTGCAGTCATGATGGAAAACAGTATGGAAGTTCCTCAAAAAATTAAAAATAGAACTACCATATGACCCAGCAATTCCACTACTGGGTATATATTCAGAAAAAAGAAAAGAAAATACTAATTCAAAAAGTCACATGCACCCCAATGCTCATAGCAGCACTATAGTCATGATATGGAAGCAATCCAAGTGTCCAACAACACACAAATGGATAAAGAAGATTTGGTATACATATACAATGGAATGTAATTCAGCCATAAAAGAGAATGAAATTTTGCCATTTACAGCAATGTGGATGGACCTAGAGAAGATTATGCTTAGTGAAATAAGTTAGACAGAGACAGAGATACTGCATGATATCACTTATATGTGGAATCTAAAAAATAATACAAATGGATACAAAGCAAAACAGAAACAGAATCACAGATATAGAAAAAAAAAACAGTGGTTAGCAGAGGAAAGAGGGAAGGGGGTAAGGCATTAAGAGATACAAACTACTATGTACAAAACAGACAAGCAACGAGAATACATCAGAGACAACTATAGCCATTATCTTGTAATAATTTTTCATGTAATATAACCTGTGAAAATACTGAATGACTATGCTATACACCTGAAACTTATATAATACTGTAAATCAACTATACTTCAATAAAAATAAATTCAGTATTGCTAGATACAGATGGCAATAAAGAAAGAGTAAACAGATATGATGCTAGATAAGTATGTATGACCAAGAAATAGGATGCCTGTAAGTCATGAGATGTGACATTTTCCTAAATGAAATGAAACCTATTGAAGTATTTTAAGCAAAAGAGAATAATGATCAAATTTGCATTTTTCAAGTCAGTCTTCAATGTATAGGATGTATTGGCAAGAAGCAAAATTGGAAGCAGGGCAGTGAGTTAAGAGTCTGCTCTAATTATCTATTCAAAAGACAATGGTATGCATGTGGGATCTAGTTCCCCGACCAGGGATCAAACCTGGGCCCCCTGCTTTGGGAGTGTGGTCTTATCCACTGTGACACCAGATCTCACATGCATGCTGCAACTAAGAGTTCGCATGCTGCAACTAAGGAGCCCGCCTGCTGCAGCTAAGACCCCATGCAACCAAATAAATAAATAAATATTTAAAATAAAAAAGACGATGGTGAGTTGATCAGGAGTTAACAGTGGAATTGTAGAAAAATAGATGGACATATATATCAGAATTGACTTGACCTCATGATTAATTGGAATTATCAAGTAAGGGAACAATGCAGTCATGGGTGACACCTAAATTTCTGGCTTTGATAATTAGATAGATGTGGTTGACATACAATGGAATGAGAAAAGAAAGGGAAATTCAATTCCAGGGAGTGTGTTACTTTTGGATAACAAGATAAAATTGAGGAGGCTCTTGGTTACAAAGCAGAGAGACAGTGTAGTATTGTCAGACTGTCTGAACGTTATCAAGGTTAAAGTTGGCAACCTCACACTGGTACAGATATGCAACATTTAGATTTATAGATGCAAGCAAAGTGAAAGTGATTATTTTGGTCTGAACTGGGTTGGGGTTTTGCCAGACTTGTTGGAGTAGGACAATTCAAAGAGATTGAGTACTGCTACAAAATTCATTGAAAGACTAAATCATGAAGCTTGGTAGGATGTAAAATAAAGAGGAAAGGTACAGCTGGGTAAAGATAAAAATGAGAGATTCAATGGAATTTAAATTCAAAGGAAGCTGAGAAAGAGTTCAAATGGGGGTAGATTAACACAGAGACTTGAAAGATAGAAAGTTGTAGTGGAAATGGGATGTACATGTCTGAAACTTCTGATATAATCCTGGTGATAGAATCTTGAACTAAGAAAGAAAGAGACAAACGTACAGAGGAAGGAGACAAGTGCAAGCCTTGAGTGATATCAATGCTCTTAGCATTCCCTACAATGTCTTTACACTTGGACTCCTGTGTCATCTCTGCTATGAGATTGTAATTTCCTTCATGTCCAGTTTATAACTTATTCTTCTCCCTTCACCAAACACACAAATCTACTAGCATGTGGCATTGTACAAAACAAGGGCTCTATAACTAAATCTTGCAACAATAAATGAGTGAAAATAGTACATAGTGATTTCTCCTAAAATCAGATTATAAAATTACTCAATAACAAGCACAGAGCAAAATATTTCCAAAATGACATCAGACCCAGCAGCTCATAGAGCCTCACTGATTAACTCACAGCCAGAAAAATTCCAATTCTTTTGACCCCCTGCTGTCTCCTTGACTTGCTTATTAAATCCCATTAATATAGTTATGAGAGATGAATGCTTCCATAATGGCATGATTACCAGTCAGAAAGGTCTTAAGTAAAAAGGTCTCCTATAGCAATAAATTTATATAAAAGTTTAGAATGACACAGTAGATATACTATAACTGCAGACCTGGGATAATGCTAAGCAATGTGTGAAATAAATCTCGTATTTGTATTTTTATTCTCATGGTGAATAGGATAAATGCAGCCCCTTTTTCTTGGGAGCTAGCTTCAAAGTAAGCAATACTGTCTACTTAAACAATTTTTTTTTTTTTGAGAAATAGCTTTGAAAGTATCATGCAAACTGACTTTTTAATGATTTTGGGCAACATATTTACATTTCAAACTTTTGAGTTTGCATTTTCCTCTTTTTATGCTGAATCTGTCAACTGGTTGGAATTCGTAATTTATGGCTCTGCGGCAATCCAATATTCTTTATCCGCAAGTGAACCTATTCCCATGAAAGTTTATGTAACACTGATGAAAAACGTTTTAAAAGTAAAAAATATTTCCTGGAATCATTATATGATGTTTATAAATGTGTGATATCCTTGCAGAATTTTTCTGAAAGTTTCGTGATAGTATAAAATTTTTTAAATGTTGAAGAATTAATGAAAATGTAAATTTCTTAAGATACGTCCCACAACACTTCCTTTTTGAGTTATTTATTTTCAGCCTCAAATGTTTACCTTTCTTCTGAAATTAGTTTCACTCATTTTTATTGACCCCTACTACTTATCAGATACATCGTATAATGTTACTATTTGAAAAAAGTATAAATAACAGTCTCTAACTTTAAGTTCTTATGATCAATCTCATAGTGAAAGCAAACTTCTAAACAGATAAGTTAATCTGAGGTTGGGGCACATTTTTTGTGAATATTTATCAGGTCTGATGGGGTTGAAGATATATGAACACATACATGACTACACTGATCATCAATCAACTGTGTTTTATTTATACATCCAGAATGCTTTACTCTTGTTCAATACAAAAATTTTTAACATTCCATTTATTAACCTAACACACAACTATATAATTATATATAATTATGACTTTCTCTATAATTATGACTTTCCTAGGCCATGATTTGTTTTTTAAACCTTCCAGGGTTAAATCAGAATGTGGTTTCAAAGTTACAATGGTCATTTAAAAGCACAGCAGTCAAATATTTACCAGAGTATAAAACTGTACCTGCCCACTTCAGCTTAAAACTTTTTACATTATTTTAAGTTCCAAAGTGCTTATTCACCAGAAAATCAGCCTTTATTTACTGAGCAATTGATTTTGTATGTTAGCATCATTTCTCCAAATTAACCTATTTATACACAAGAAAATGTGGGTGTTTTATAGGGAAACATTTGCTTGATCTGAGTGAACTGTTTTTCATATTTTCATTTCTAAGATCTTACTGAAGAAGAAAATCTAACATCCTGCTTTTCATGGGTCACGGTGTGCCCCATGAAGCATTGCTTTGCTCACACCTCCAGGCTGTGTAATTTGGCTCCTGTGGGTAACAAGAAGAACCAGAAATTCCCCAGGTCCAGTCTGGCCAATGTAAAGGTAGGGCAGGTTTTCCTCATCAGTCAGTGCAGAGAATGAGGGTTGCTCCAATCTCTAGAGGTGGTAGAACAATGGAGTAATCTGGACATGGGCAGTCCATGAGATATCATTATGCCTCTTCCATAAGAAACAGGCAAGGGCCCAAGGTCTGGAGAATGTCTGTGTAGATGAGCTGGCGGCCCTGAAAGGATCTCATGGGTATAAGAACTAGGTCTGCTACACTACCAATTTTTATTATTTAAAAAAAAATCTTCATACACTTCCTCACATGTAATTAATGATGTTGTTCTTCAGCTACTTGTGCTAAAACTACATATAGGAAACCTCAAACCTTACCTCTGTCTGTCCCACAATACTATCAGTATTGAACAGGATAGGTTAATTTTTATTTTTTTCCAGTACGTGGGCTTCTCACTGTTGTGGCCTCCCCCGTTGTGGAGCACAAGCTCCGGACGCGCAGGCTCAGCAGCCATGGCTCACGGGCCCAGCCACTTCACGGCATGTGGGATCTTCCCGGACCGGGGCACAAACCCGTGTCCCCTGCATCGGCAGGCTGACTCTCAACCACTGTGCCACCAGGGAAACCCAGAATAGGTTAATTGATGTAAAATACAATCTTCCAGATTTCAGCAGAGGATAAAATTTATCCTTGCTCCATCAAGCTCAATGCAGATATTCATTGTAAAACCTCTGTAATGCTCTTCCTGTGGTGATTCAGGGGTCAAGGTTCTTTTTTTCTAGTACCCTCCATTGTTACCAAGTGTTTCAAGGTCCTCTGGAGTCTTAAAGTCCTCTGCATCTGGACATTGAACAAGAGAAGAAGGTCCTTTAATGAAATGACTTACATTATTTTCATCTGCATTCTATCAGTCAGAGCTATTTTTCTCTTCCATCATTCTGGAATATAGAATAGATTTGGTGAGTAGCAAGCATTCTTACTAAGTCCACCTTCTACTTAGACTTTTCAAAGACGGAAGGGCCTGGATGCATAGCAACCTCATGAAAGGATACTGGAAAACAAAAAAAAGGCTTTTGGCATTCCTATGTTATTGCCATGATTAGTTGAATTTTGCCTACGCTGGGGAAGAGTTGTGCTGTCTAAACATCAGAAAATATCATGCCTGGAGATACATAATACTCTTGTGCGAGGTTTTTAACTTCAGGTTTTTGGAGGTTGTATTTGTTGGTCATTACAAACTGATATCCTGTGATTTTAAATTCAATCCCATAGAACAACGTTGTCAGAGAAAAAAAAAAAAAATGGTAAGAAATGCGTTGAGTTCTTCATCTCAGCCCATTCCCCAAAAGGCATATTAGTTTAGTTGAACTTCCTTAATAGTAATCAATAGTATCCAACTAACAATTGTAAGATGAGAAAAATTTTCTGTAGAAGTAAAATGCATGACATTGAAAGGAAAAAAAATCCTAAAATTGGCAGAGTATTTAATATAATAGTTTTATATGGAAAACATGATGTATTACTAATGCTTAGCACATAATAAACATTTGATAAATGTTGTGAATACATGTCTGCTAAAGAGTGCATTTCTGGCTAGTTATAAATAACGAGTTTTGCTTTTATGACCTAAATATCAATAGAAAACTTTCCTATAGAAGGGAAATAATTTATGATTCCCAATTGCACTGAGAATCTAAATATTTAAGGCCAAACATGTGATGTTCACTAACTCTGGTGCCAATTATTGTATTTCCAAATGGGAAATTGCCAATTGCTAATTATATCAATGTTCATGTAATTCTATGGCAAGCTTTCACCTTTTGTAGCAGATTGCATTTTCCAAAATGGCTCGTCCTCATGCTCTTCTTAATGTGTCTCTGATATTCCTTCCTTTTATGTGGTGATGTGGTAGAATATGCCTTGCTCACCCTCCACATAACAATTGTGTAGACCTTTGTGACTGTTTCAACAGTATGGCTGAAATGATGTCATAAAATTCCCAAAGTTTGATTATAAAAATTTTATGCATTTTCACCTTGTTCTCTTGGGATATTTGCTCCCCATCACCATGCTGGGAGGAAGGGCAGATGAGCCTTCTTAGACATTAATTAGAACTGAAGAGGCACTTTGTAGGTGTCCAACCAACAACCCAGCCTCTAGACTCAGCCAAAAAGCAATATCAACAACCAGTGGTATGAGTAAAAGCACTACCAGATGATTTAAGCCTCCAGTTAGCAAGTCTTCCCAGGTGTAGCCCTAGATATTGTGGAGTTGAGATAAAGCCATCCTGAACCCCAGAGTTTACAACACTACTGAAATAGTTGTATGTGTGTGTGTTTAACACAGAGAGGTTTTGAGATAATTTATTATGCAACAAGAGTAGCTGGGCCATCCTCCATTCAAACATAATTTTACATCACAACTCCCCATTAAACGATTTTTGTTAGTTTTCCCCTAAAATTATGTAATAGTGTTACATATATATCATCATCAATTGCTCTACTTGACTTGGCTTCTATCAACCATGTAGCACAGAAACATTATTGTTTTAAGATTATACAAATATATTACTATTCAGTCCTAAATATTTTTGACTTTACTATTATTACATGATTTGAATATGCAATGAAATAGATTATGCAAGGGTAACAATTATTAGTGGTATTTTTTTAACCAGTATATTCCCAATGTATAGCAAAAAACTGATGCATGGTAAATGGTCAGCAAATATTGCATGAATAAATGCATACATGGACACTTTTAATCTGATTTAGAAATTTAGATAGAATGTTGTAAGAGCAAAAGTATATAATGCTTGACTTATTTCTAAATGCAAATTTACTATTTAGCTTATCTGCACTTTTGTAGAACTATTTATTTGACCGTTTCAATATATGATAATGAAATTAATTGAAATTGCATCATCTTTTCATCCTATATTATAAAACTTGTAGCTATTCACTTTCTGGAAAATGTTTTTGTCATTTCAATAATAATAACAAAGGTGTCAGTAGTAACAATAGCAGCTAGTATTTTCTGTATGCTTACTATGTGCCAGAAATTGTCCTAAGTTCTGCTTGAGTTACTGAATTATTTTTTTCTTAAGTTAGGTTTTGAGATATAATATACTCACAGTCAATTTCATCCCTTTAAGTTATACAGTTCTATGAATTCTGACAAATGCATACCATTGGGAAATCATCACCACAATCAAGATATAGAATAATTCCTTCACCCTAAAAAATTCTCTCATGCCACTTTGTGGCCAATCCTTTCTCTCATATCCAACCCTTAACAGTCATTTTCTGTCCATATAGTTTTGCCTTTTCCAGCATGTCATATAAATTGAATCATATTGTATGTAGCCATTTGAATTTAGTTTATTTCAATAAGCATAATAGATTTGCAATTCTGCAATGCTGTTGCATTATTTTTGTATTCCATTATATGTCATAATTTGTATACATTTTCCCAGCTGATGGACAGACATTTGGGTTTAGTTTTGGGTGATTATGAATAAAACTGCTATAAACATCTGTATATAGATATTTGTACAAATATGTTTTCATTTTTCTTTCAGATCTACCTAGAAGTGGGATTTTTGGGTTGTGTGGTGAATGGATGTTTAATTTTATAAGAAAGTATCATCTATTTTGCTACTATCCAGCTCATGTTTTATATCAGACTAAGTTTTTAGCAGGTCAATGTGTGTTTTTCTTTTTTGTTTTTGTTTTTTTGCTATTTTTCAATACTAAGTGTCTTTGAGAATAATGTCATCACCTTATTATGTGTAATTGGATATAGTTTTTAAGAACTTGAGTTTTCTTCTTACCTCTTTGAGTCAAATCAATTGCTAGTGACAAAGGAGACATTCAGAGACCAGTAGAATTTTTAGTACTAAAAAACATAAGTTTTCATGCTCACTGAAGACAATACAGCTTCTTACAAACTAACTGGTTTACAGATGAATTTGTCTAATCAAATCAGCAAAGATGCACAGGGAATTTTTCCTTAATTTCCAAACTCATTGATTTCCTATATAGCTAGATGGTCTCCATTTTCCCATTTTTATTTGTATTTTTTGTATTTATGCAATAATAGGTCCTAAAGTACAGTAATCCTTACAAGATAAGATTTCATTTTTATTATGTATAATAGTCCACAGATAAACAGCTTGTGTATAAACCAAAAGAGAATTGATCAAAATCTTTCAAGTGCAGTAAGGAGAGAAAACACAACAAAACAAACTCTTGACCTCAATTTCTATTTCCATCAAACATATCCTTTAATAATTAAAAACCAAAAAACAATCTATTGCCAAGAAAATTCCTCTAGAAGATTAATCTTAAAGTTCTTCAGACTGAAAAAAAATTAGTCAAAAGAGAGTTAGAAATTGTAAATAAGTGGATAAATAGAAAAGACTTTTCACTTGCAAAAAATAGTTTTCTTAAAAGTTGATTTGTTTAAAACAAAATTATTTAATAGTGTGTTGTGAGGAGTTTATAACATCTGTAGAGGTAAAACGTAAAAATAATATAGATGAGTTCTTTGGAAAACAGATTCTGAGACTGAGATTTGCAGGAATTGAATACTTCTCTCAGAAACATCTATCTCAGAAACATTATCTATAAATAAGTAAAGAAAGGAGAATTGGGCAGAGGAAGAAACTTGGGTGAGATAGCTCTTTGACTAAATGAAATTCCTGGGGATAAAATTATCTATGAACCATGATTAGGTAACACTTCAAGTGGAGTGAGTGGGCATCTGGGTGGCACCTCAAGTACCCACTTCAGTCCACCCTATTGCCAAGTTATACTTGATTTGTATAATAAGTTTAGCTCATCTGGGAAGAGTCTCAGGATTCCAATTGGCTTTTTCCTAGGGAAATTTATAAAAATAAAGAAAATGGAGCAAACTACCAACCTTGCCCCTTGTTGGAGGACAATACTGCATGGGTCTCTTGTGCTACTATACATCTTGCCATGTATGTCAGGAATGCAAGACAGGGTGACATTTAAGCAAGACCTAGGGTTAGGTTTGCAGCAAAAGACTTTTAAGGACCAGGTGATGTCTCTCTGAGGCAAAGATAAGGTTTACTTACTGCTTACTATAAAAAAGGTAGATGCCCCAACAAGCTCAGGGATCTTCTTCATATGCCCCACCACATCTACAAGTGCCGCCTGGCCCTCCACTTTGTTCTGTGGAGACAGCAGCTCAAATAATGGACAAAAATATGCTGATTCTCTGGGTAATGACTTTTCTTTCAGCAAAAAATATTTTGTCTCTGGTCAGCAGTGTTTGTCTTCTGTCAGCATCCATGAAGCTATATCAAGGTGACTTGTGAGCTTGCATGTATGATAAAATCTCAGAGACTTTACTGATTGTGACACCTCCAACAGCTGGTCTCAGAATCAGATACTGATATTTATCATTCCCTCCCTCTACTATCCATTCCAGATTTTCCACACCCTCAGCTAATATCTCCGTTTGTCTAGATAGTTTATCTAATCAGGCTGCCTAGGTGCTTAACATTAAGAAGTTCCCAACTCACATTACCATGCCTTTCTGTGAGTGTAGCTGCTGATATTCTTCATTTACTATCAAATATGGGCAGAAGGGTAACAAGAGGAGCCCCTGTGGATCACCTGGGTGCCAAATATTTTCTTCTCTGACTTCATTGTACCAAGATGATAATTATTTTACTAGTTTGCAGATTTCTTGGCTCAAGGATTATGAATGAAAAAGAGACAAGTCTAAAATTTAATAGGATTCTTGTTTTGCCCACTGAAGATCCATACTTCTAGACTCTTAAAACATAGAGTGACAGGGACTTAAAGTGCAATTTCCCCAAGTGGATCACTGAGAGTAAGGGTAAGTGAGCCTGCTTCTATTTCAACCCTTTGGTTTCCAGACCCATGTTCTCTACCATTGGAGATATGGCACCATATAATAGCTGTTGCTTTAGGGTATGTATTTCATCCTGGAAGATGGTGCTTCATACCTGCAGAGTGTATCTCCAACATGATGCCTTAAGAAGGTCATTCTATTTTTCTATCAGCTGACAACTTCTGGCATATCATATAATGCAGTATATGATAAGATCAATGAACTCCAAGGTTGTGTTCCCACTCCCTTAACTCAATTTGTGTAAAATAGATCCCTTTATCCAATGAGGTTCTACACAGAATCCTATGTTGATGGGGCAAACATTTTGCAAGCCTTTGGTTTGTATATTTGGCTGAGGTCCTGCAATCAGGAGAGAGAAGCCACTGGCTAGAATATATGTCAATTATAGTCAAGATGAATCATGTCCCTTCTAGAATTGAAGAGGTCCAAGGTTAACAATTTACCTCTAAACGCCTGGTCAGTTTCCTTGAAGTATAATGCCATATCACAGACTTAAAGTTGGTCTTGGAAGCTAGAAGATTGGACATTTGACTAAAGAAGTAGCCAGCTCAACATTATTGACTGGAATTCCATGCTATTGGGCCCATGCATGGCTCCATCTCTGCCGCTACAGATATTCTGCTCTTAAATCAATTGTGCATCAAAGAGATGGCTGAACAAAGATACTGGCTGATGTCAATGGGTTATTACTAAATCTACAATGTTTCACACCTCTTCTTTGGTGAATGCTCTCTGATGGGCATTAAAAGGTCATAAAAAGGACTATATGTTCATCACATGCTTCTTCCTCCAACCACTTTGTCCCAGATTTAAAAAAATATTTTTCTTTCAAAACTTCTATCAAACCAGCCAAGCCAATGGCTATTGCCTGTGTACCTGTATAAACTCTTACCATGTATCATTTCTCTTTCCATGCAAAGTAATAAGGTGCAACATCAAAAAATCTACCTATTGGATGAATTTACCAGCAACACTGTCTTTCTGGGCTGGTTCTGAGTGGGGTTGCTGTAAAATAACAGTTGATTTTAAGTTTGAACCCTCTTACTAAGCTGAGGCCTCTGGGAAGCAAGCATGACTTCCTCTGTCAGATGGTCATGAGTGGTCTCTTTTATGGCCATAAGCATGAGCCAAAAAAGAGATGCTATTTCAACAGTAAAGAATAACATGGCAGTCTGGGCCACCTGTCATGTACGTTAATTTTGCCATCTGAGACTAATCCCAAATATAATATATTGCTTCGATCTTAAAGTGCAGCTGCATTTTAAGATCCTCTCTGCTCTTTTGGTTTTGTGAATATAACATACTCAGTGCAAGATGGGAAGTTGTGGTCACGTGATCACTTGATATCCCATGATCAGGTGTTCTGTCTCTAGCCCAGTGACATAGTAGGAGCTGCTTTTTGACTCTGTAGATTCATATGATGTGGGTTTGATCCAGAATTCCAGTGTTCTCTGTTGTAATTCTGAGACTAGAACTTGTCACAAAACTGTCCACTAAAGATACCTCTAATGTATAAAGTCTACAACATATGACTCAAGTGTCAGGACTGTTTTCATTATAACCTGGACCTGATGGTGACCATTTCTTTCACTGGGCCCTATTCAAAGCTGGAAAGGTTGCATGCCATTTAGTAAATAGGTTGGATTATTTTTTCAAGTGTGGAATATGTTACTTCAAAGCCCAAAGGGGTCTAACAGGCAATTTTCTTAATTGTGGAAAGTTAGAAATACAATAGTTAATCCATTATTTTGATGGGTATATTCTAGTATCTCCCATATCACTGGTCCCTTAAATATTCACGGACATGGTAGGATCTTTTATCATCGTAGTTTACATTTTCCACCCTCTGGAGCACTTGCATCTTAACATGGCTTCCAATAAACTTGCTGCTTCTTGCTTATCTAGTCTGATTCACACGATGCCACCAATATAGTAGATCAAGTGGAGTGTCCTGACATTTCAAATGCTCTCAGATTCAATTATGACAGAGGATGGGGTTGTAAATTGAGCTCAAGAAGGAAAACTGTAAATGTATATTGTAGCCCATCTCATATGAATGTAACTGTGCCTTGTTCTATTTCTTGATAGGAATCGAAAGAAAACACTCTCTATACTTCATGGGTACAATATATCTGAGACCATGTAAATCTACGCTGGCCAAGAAAATATATCCAGCAGCACAGTTGCAATAGGGACGGTGACCACCTTCAATTTACAATAGCCCACTCATATTTTAAAGAATATTTCCAGATTTTGTAGAGGATAAGCTGATGGTATGGATTTACTTAGGAAAAACACTTGAATGATATTTGCTGTTCTCCCTAAGAAGCAATATTGTTTTGATTTACTCTCTTGGCCAGACAGGGATAGTAGGGCAGTTTCCAAGGTTTCCATTTGAGTGCCCTCACTATAGTAGATCTAATCCTACAGGAAAAATATAATAACACTGTAGAATTCTGCCAACTATCAATGTGAGAATTTCAATTACAAATTTTGAGACCAGGGAACTCACTACTGGGTGAACCATTACTGGGCTTGGACTTCATTATTCCTCATTGTATAGGAGGATGTGATAGAATCAGTGTCAAAGTCACCTAGATCAGGGGTGGGCAGACTTTTTCTTAAAGCACCCCATAGCTAATACTTTAGGCTTTAAGGGTCATACTGTTTCTCTCTCAATTACTCAGCTCTGCTGTTGTAGTACGAAAGAAGCCATAGACAATATATAAACAAGTGACCATGGCTGTGTTCCATTGCAAGGGGGTTAGCTAGACTTTAACTAGGAAGAGTGCGGCATTTATGCAGGTCTAGAGTATTCAGAATAATCTGGGATTCAATATTTTTAAGACATTGCCCACATATCCCCATATCAAGTTGCAGAATTTCACTCCCCTTGAATAAGAATGCTGACATGCCTTAACAGACTTGCTGATCTTGAAAGTTTCAACCTTCACTAGAGGTCTGCTTATATTTTTATAATCAGGTTGTAGACTGGATATTCAACTTTTTTTTTTGCCTTATGGATGTAGGAGATGAGAAGCTCTTTCTGTGCTGCTAAGATGCCCTCTGACTTTCACACTTAGCCTGAAATTAGTGATCAATCACCCTCAGCCTTTCATTGTCATTTTCTAAAACTGAGAGCCCCCAGCAAAAGCCAACCAATTCAATGAACACTATAAAGACTACTTCCAATGAACTCTCAAATGCATGATATATTGCACTCACCAGTGTATTTTCTTCTACCAAGAAAACTTTAATAGTTACACTACTATTGCCTACTAGGGGTTGTCTATACCCAAACTACCAGCCATCTGGCCAATGACACAGCTACAGAATTCCCATTTAGACTGTTTTCTAAGTCCACTCTTGGCACTGAAGTTTGTCTTTCTCCTATTTTGGGAACCAGATACAGAGGTGGAGATTTATATGCACTTGGCTTATTGTGCAGTGCTTTTAGAAACAATACCTGAAAAGAGGTGTAGTTGGTAGGATTAGGGAGTGTTGAACTATGATGCAACTGCAGCAGAAGACTTTGTTAATCCATAGGGAATTCTAAACCTTGAGCTGACCTTTCAGAGATATTCTTAATGGAGGCAAAGGGACCAGACCTTTGTACCCTGCATTGACCAGTCAATGGCTGTGTGCTTTCTCTGGGATGAGTGAGAGCAAGGCAGCTCCACTTAGCTGAAGGCAATTCCTGAGAAGGCCTCAACTTTAGACTGTCAGCAGACAAAGCTCTAGGCATATGAGAACTAAGCATTTCAGTTTTAAAGGGAGAAATCTGTGAACCATACCACTGTATCCAATACGATGATTGTTTGTTTTGCATCTTGCTCCTTAATAAAACCAAGAGCTGAAACTTAGCACACATTGTTGGGCCCTAAAGGAAAATTGTAAATGTAAGTTCATCTATGGAAAAGACACTCATGAATCTTGCCTCTTTGTTTCCGTGTACCCTCCTTTTTTCTCCAGTTCTCTCTTCCCCTAGGTTTGAAACTCTACTGTTCATATAACCACCTCTAATATTGCTGTTTGCTGTCCTGGGTTTAGAGCTCATCTTTGCACCAAGGCTCTGGCTTCCCTCATCTCTTAGGGACTTGAGATTCCCTTTTGTAGTCTAAAAGTAGCTGTTTGGCAAATGCAGACTTGTCATGTCTCTTTCCTTAAATTAGATAGGAATTTGGCTAATTCCAGCTCTTTGAATACACTTTAGGTTATTCAGACTTTACTTAGAAGCTATCAGTTAATAAATGCAATAGATATTTATAAGATACTTACTTTATATCAGACCCTGTACCAGTCTCCAATTATCTTTATCAATATAGGAAGGTATTTCAATTTAATCAGCTTAATTAGATTAATTTTTAGTCTCTACTTAAACTGATTCTCAGAAATACTTCTGGGCCTGAATCACACAAGAGCCAAAAGACTGTAGGGATGCTATAATTTGCTTCTCTATTTTCATATGAATCCATTATCTATTGATATAATAATGCTACACAATAAAACTCACTGCCAAGCATTAATTTTTGCTTATGAATTTTCAGTCATTTGGGAATTTCTGATCTTAGCTGCACTCATGCATCTACAATTAGCTGTGGGTTGGGGAGCAACTCTGCTAATCTTGGCTGGGATGTATTACATGCTTGAAGGTTGGCTGGCTGCACGCTGGTCTAAGATGACATTGGTTAGGACAGTAAGGTTGCCTGCTACTATATCTCTTATTCTCTAGCACGCTAATCTGGACTCTTACACATGGAGTAGGCAGAGTTTCAGAAGAGTGAACAGAATTATATAAGGCCTGTTGAGGCCTCAACTTGAAACTAGCACAAGATCACATCTGCTGCAATCTTGGACAAAGCAAGTGACAAGGCCAGTGCATTTTAAAGGGCTGGGTAAATAGACCTCACTGCTTAATGGGAGGAATTTTGAAAAGTCTCTTTGCAAGAGGTATAGATACCAGAAGAGGAATAATTGGGAATGTTTTTACAGTTAATCTACCACAGTATAAAATTAAGTTTTCCACTGGGCATTTGTTTCTTCCTATATATTCCACAGCTCTAAACTTTTGGATTTCCAAATAAAACCTTTACTAATATTTAGGGTTTCTGAATTTATATCCCACTTGTCAAAATGAAAACAAAATAAAATATTCAAAGCTGTTCAAAAAGCACAGTAAATCCTTGCAAGATTGAACAATCTAGCCATTAATATAAAACCCACTATTCATTTTTGTTAATTCCATTTGCTTTCTGACCACCAAAATAGATACTGGCACAACTGCAGGATTTTCAATTCTTTCAAACAGGAGATGGAAGTAGCAGAAATAGGATCGGGGTATGCAAGGTCAGTACATGATATTTGTTTATAATGTTGCTCTGCCTAGTGTCCCCACTGATTTATACTTGTCACATACTAATGGCTCAGTTCAGCTGCACTGTGGTGCCAATTTTCTTTTGTTATTAGCTTTATATTAAAGTGATTTGTGCAGTGGAGAAAAAATGAATTGCAGGAAGTTAAAAATTCAGAATAATCTTGATGTAATTTTGGAAACTAATATGAAGACTACGGAAGGAAAGATTTTGGCACTTCACTTCTAAGTATGTTAGATAAGATAATCTAAACAAGAAGATACCTAATGTGCTTACAAAATAATGTGTCAAGGGCATATTAATCAATGTACACAGATGTCATTAGGTAGACTATCTCTGAGATTGCTTATGCCTCAAGGCTGAGTGATCAGCAACTATTTGTATTCGTTGTGTCTTATTCTTCAGCATATTTAATACATTTCAGTATTCATATTGTTGCTAATAGTAGCTATTTTTTTGACATTGACATCTTTTTGCTTTACAGACTCTAGATTTGTCTGTATGAATGACAGCTGTTTAACATTCTTGGAATTCCTACTTATGAAGATCACTATGAAGAACCAAACCAGCCCGTCCCAAAATTATTCAATCTATACTAGAATCGGAGACATCTGAAAAAAGTTGACAGTTTAACAGTCTAGATTTTATTTTAGAAATCAGTACACCAGAGCGTTCCACTGCCGACACAATAGTTGTATTATTTGTGTTTGTGTTTTTATCCATTTATGTAAATGAAGATGATGGAATTCAGACACAGTAATGTCTCCATGTGCTCTTTTGGAGCTCAGTATTTCTTATCAGTGTGAGGTTGATTGTCAAGACATATTTGAGGAAGAAAGTACAAAGGAACAAGCTCTTTCCTGCCTTATTTTTCAGGGTTATCATGCATTATGGAATATCTTTAATCAATCCAACATCTTTAAGGGTTATCTTTTGAGTGGTGATACTAACTAAGCATTGACTTGGGGTCAACTGATTATCAGAGTAACAAAAACATTTCATATAGAAATATATGTAGCAGTTTAGATAAAATATTAAGTGATGGTGGGTACATAACAGAATTCTACAGTTCAGATTTTACTAATAATATTCCAATAGGAAAAGACTTCTTGCAATCTGTGATGTTATCCAGGTTCATATCTAATGAAATAATACTATTTTTCATTGTGTAGCAGTTTTTCTATTCAACATTGTTTTCATCTTTATTACCTGACTTGATTCACACAACAATCTGCTGAAATAGATAAATGTGTTTTCCTGATCTTCTGTGAGGAAACTGAGGCATGGATTCTTTAAATACCCTCTATATCTGACATTTGTAGATTGCAAAGACTCTAGCACAATTAGATTTGCAAAGAAAAAGAAAAAAAACAATATATGATTCCATTCAAGGGGGAGACAGAATATCAATAAGTACATAAATAATACACTTTTAAGTGCTGGTAAACAATATGATAAAAATAAAAAGGGGTTATAGAATTTAAAAGTAACCATTGGAGCTCCTTCAAATTGTGCAAATAAAGCAGGTTATAAAGAGAGGCTCACATTTAAATAGAAACTTTAACATCAAGATGGAACCAACCATGTGGAGAACATGAGAGAAAGCAACCAGTTCAAACACCCTTAGATAGAAGCCAACCTGGAGTGCTTGCAAACCTAGAAAGAAATCCAATGAGCCTTCCTACAGAGAGCAAAGTATAACTGGTACAGCATGTAACCAGAGAATTATGCAGCGGCCAGATCCTGTAGAGACTGGTCATTGTAAAAGGTATAAATTTTATTATAAATGAAATGGAAAGCTATGGGGTGGTTTTAGGCATAGCAATTTGAATTTTCAGAAGGTCATGCTGTTTGCTTCTGAACAAGTGGATTTTAGAGCAAGAAGTCCAGTAAGTGTCCATGGTGGTCGTCCAAGTACGCAATATAGAAGGTTGGACTTGGAGTATAACAATGACAGCAGAGAGTAGTAAACAGATAGCAGATAGATTTAGTAAAATTGCTTGAAGATTTGCCTGTAGATTAAAACTAAGAATGAAGACTGACTCCTAAGAGTTTGGATAAACAACTGGGCAAAAGATGATACTATATATCACAGCAAGTGTAAGTGGATGAGGGGTTGATATGGTGAAGTTGATCTACTTGTTAGAATTGTCAGAATGTCACATAAGAAGGTGATGTACACTTCTAAAGTGCAGACAAAAGGAATAGATTGTTATTATTAATGTGGGTCTCATTGGCAGATTGCATTCAAAGGCATGCGACTAGATGAGATCCAGAGAGGGTGTAGATAGAAAAGAAAGACCAGGGCACTGGAGTACATCAGCACTTAGAGACTTAGCAGAAATACTTTGGGAGGTAAAATTATTACTGCTGCAATTTTTTTCACCTTTTGCTAGTAGCTGTAACCCTGTGATTTATAGTACACTTATTTCATACCCTGTATGTATACAATGTGAATTATTAATATTTTAATATTTTTTTATTAGATGCCCTGTTCTTATCTTTCAGTTTTCACCCATAGTTATTTATTTCATGGCAAATGAATTTATTCTTGACCATGAGTGGCAAAACTGTTGGAATCTGTAGTAAAATGGTGTGTGGCACCAGATTTTCATTTGTGTGTGTGTCTGTGTGTGTGACACTATTCGCTGAGTACATTTTTCCCAATAGAAACAAAAATCCAGATATGGTTTCAAAATGTTAACATATTCTTTTTCCAATGATCCAGTAAGAAATAATTGTTATAACATAGAATAACTTCCAGGTAAAGACCATAAAAACAATTATTGTTACCAGAATGGATAGTTTTACTTACTACACATAGCAGGGAGTGTGTTCAGCACCATCTTTCTGTAAATGCAGATGTCATCACAGAAAATAACATCTTTTTTTTGTTTTAATGGATGTGTGTAGTAACTAAAACTTTTTTTTTACAGGCTTAGAATACTCCATTCTCAAAACAAAACAAAAATCTCTCTCTCATACACAGAACAACAGACATAAGAACAGCAACACATGCATACAGCACAAACTTGTCATATAAACCAAAAAGGAAAGGGAACAGAACTGTTGACCAAAGGGGTTCAGGAGTTAACATGCTGCAAGTGCCTGAAACTATTCTTGTTTGTGTGTGAAAACAATCAATCAATGGATTAGGTAGACATAGAAAATTTCATAAAATGGGAAATGTAGCTCTTTTGTTCAGACACAGAGTTCTTATGGGACTTTCTTTATTTCCAAACTAAGAAACATTACAAACTACACGTGGGGCATGTTTGTATAGAAAGGATTTAGTTACAGTCCCTTTGAAGATCCAGGGGCATATATGATGGCAAAAAAATGGGGAAGGATACATCAAAGTTACCAAAGTCAATGCAACTTCTTTACCATTAGCCTAGGATCTGAAATCAGAAATTTTGGGATGCATATTAAGCTCATTAAGCCCATTAAGGGGAGAACTTATTATTAAAGTGGTGGATGATATAGTTCAAGTAGAAGCGACTACTTTATAGGTCTTTTCCTTCAAGAGTCTTTCTTCATCGTTTCTTACCCACATATCTAGTTCTTAAGCTTTCTTTCCTCATGTTGTGACAAAATAAGGACTAAATAAATCCAGCCCCACACAGGCTGTGAGTGGGGCAGGGTAATTTTGGAGGTGGGGATACCGTGACTTTGAACTTATAGCCCTTGGAAAAGCCTCTACACTATAGTGATGCACTAATGGCTATGTTTCAGGCTGTCAATTTATTATGAGGCCAGAGCTCAGAGCGAGGCTTCTTTTGCCTGGATGTGAACTTCTAACAAACTCAAATTCCTCAGATTGTGAAGGATGAGAACAAAATCCAGTTTGTAACTCTTAGAATCTTGCCACAAAATTCCATGGTTGACTGGAAGTTAGACAAGGTTAGCAATTTTCTGAATGTCCCCCCCCCCCACCCCCGCACACTTTTTTCTTAAGCACTTGCTATATATTGAAATTACCTCCTGGGAACAGAATGTTCTCCAAAGCCAAAGAACCAGCCTAGCTAGGCAAATACTCATGTCATCAATTAGCATTTTTAAATGTCTCAAAAAGCATTCTTTGAAGTAATCCTTCCTCAAATCCTGTTTGAAAGTAGATTTAAATAATGGGTAAGTGGATAAACGTCTTGTGGAATTAAATGGATAAAGAGAAAAATGAATTTTGTCATGCATAAAGTTATCCTTAAAAGGATGACTAAGAGGAACTCCTCCTCAAAATGCCAGTACATCCAGATGGAAGATTGTTAAACCAAGTAATTCCTAACTCATGGCAGGAAAGAGGGTGAGGATTTATGAGAAGCAAGTTTAAATGAAGAAGGGAGCTGAAACCGCCCAGTGGAGACAGAAATGTTCTGTTTATATGCCAATTTTTACATGATCCTTTCTATATCATCTTTCCATTTCTCTTTACTTTTGCCTAGCCTCTTTCATCATAAGGACTATGTCTTACACTCATTTTGAGTTCTATTAAGCAATTTGATAGCCACTGAGTTTTCGTTTTTGAATGAAGAATAAATATAGTTATGAATTAAATACAAATTACTTCCAATATTACATAGAACATATCCATATTATCAATAATAATAATCCAAATATTCACATCCTTTTAAAACGGTCATTGATAGAGAAATGATACTATGACATTTTTTTTTCAGTTTTAAATGCCTGTAAAATTAAAGGTAAGCATACTTGTAAACAATGAGCAAAGACTCCGATTAATAATCCAAGTCACTTGAAAGGTCCCCATTTATTCAAGTAATGTTAGTATTGAAGGAGATGATGTAAAAATACATATAACATTGATTGGTATAGAAAATAATTAAACCTATTAAGATATAATCTACAATAACTACCATACACTACCTGGTACATGTTAGAACTTCAACAACTAATTTCTAGCAGAAGAGTTGCATTTAGACACACTAGGAAGCCCCTTCGTGGGTGGAGACTGCGGGTGGCGGAGGGGGGAAGCTTCGGGGCCGCGGAGGAGAGCACAGCAACAGGGGTGCAGAGGGCAAAGCGGGGAGATTCCCGCACAGAGGATCAGTGCCGACCGGAACTCACCAGCCCGAGAGGCTTGTCTGCTCCCCCGCCGGGGCGGGCGGAGCTGTGAGCTGAGGCTCGGGCTTCGGTCGGAGTGCAGGGAGAGGACGGTGGTTGGCGGCATGAACACAGCCTGCAGGGGATTAGTGCACCACGGCTAGCCGGGAGGGAATCCTGGGAAAACTCTGGACCTGCCGAAGAGGCAAGAGACTTTTTCTTCCCTCTTTGCTTCCTGGTGCACGAGGAGAGGGGATTAAGAGTGCTGCTTAAGGATTCCCTGGTGGCGCAGTGGTTGAGAGTCCACCTGCCGATGGAGGGGACACGGGTTCGTGTCCCCGTCCGGGAAGATCCCACATGCCGCGGACCGGCTGGGCCCGTGAGCCATGGCCGCTGAGCCTGTGCGTCAAAAAAAGAGCGCTGCTTAAAGGAGCTACAGAGATGGGCATGAGCCGTGGCTAAAAGCGCGGACCACAGAGACGGGCATGAGACACTAAGGCTGCTGCTGCCGCCGCCAAGAAGCCTGTGTGCAAGCACAGGTCACTATCCACACCGCCCCTCCCGGGAGCCTGTGCAGCTTGCCACTGCGAGGGTCCCGGGATCCAGGGACAACTTCGCCAGGTGAACACATGGCGCGCCTCAGGCTGGTGCAACGTCATGCCGGCCTCTGCCGCCGCAGGCTCGCAACGCACTCCGTACCCCTCCCTCTCCCCGGCCTGAGTGAGCCAGAGTCCCCGAATCAGTGGCTCCTTTAACTCCGTCCTGTCTGAGAGAAGAACAGATGCCCTCCGGTGACCTACACGCAGAGGCAGGGCCAAATCCAAAGCTGAGCCCCCGGAGCAGTGAGAACAAAGAAGAGAAAGGGAAATCTCTCCCAGCAGCCTCAGAAGCAGCGGATTAAAGCTCCACAATCAACTTGATGTACCCTGCATTTGGGGAATACATGAATAGACAATGAATCATCCCAAATTGAGGAGGTAGACTTTGAGACCAAGATTTATGATTTTTTCCCCTTTTCCTCTATTTGTGTGTATGTGTATGCTTCAGTATGAGATTTTGTCTGTATAGCTTTGCTTCCACCATTTGTCCTAGGGGGTCTATCCGTCCAGTTTTTTTTTTTCTTTCTTTTTTTTTCTTAATAATTACTTTTTATTTTAATAACTTTATTTTATCTCTATTTTATTTTATCTTCTTTCTTTCTTTCCCTCCCTCCTTCCTTCCTTCCTCCTTCCCTCCCTCCTTCCCTCCTTTATTTCTTCCTTCCTTCCTGTCTTTCTTTCTTTCTTTCTAATTTTTCCCCTTTTATTTTGAGCTGTGTAGATGAAAGGCTCTTGGTTCTGCAGCCAGGAGTCAGTGCTGTGCCTCTCAGGTGGGAAAGCCAACTTCAAGCACTAGTCCACAAGAGACCTCCCAGCTCCACATAATATCAAATGGCAAAAATCTCCCAGAGATCTCCATCTCAACACCAGCACCCAGCTTCGCTCAACGACCAGCAAGCTACAGTGCTGGATACCCTATGCCAAACAACTTTCAAGACAGGAACACAACCCCACCCATTAGGAAAGAGGCTGCCTAAAATCATAATAAGTCCACAGACACCCCAAAACACACCACCAGATGTGGACCTGCCCATCAGAAACACAAGATCCAGCCTCATCCACCAGAACACAAGCACTAGTACCCTCCACCAAGAAGCCTACACAACCCACTGAACTAACTTTAGTCACTGGGGACAGACACCAAAAACAAAGGGAACTATGAACCTGCAGCCTGTAAAAAGGAGACCCCAAACACACTAAGATAAGCAAAATGAGAAGACAGAAAAACACACAGCAGATGAAGGAGCAAGATAAAAACCCACCAGACCTAACAAATGAAGAGGAAATAGGCAGTCTACCTGAGAAATAATTCAGAATAATGATAGTAAAGATGATCCAAAATCTTGGAAATAGAATAGAGAAAATGCAAAAAAAAAAAAAAAAAAAAAAATTTAACAAGGACCTAGAAGAAATAAAGATGAAACAAGCAACGATGAACAGCACAATAAATGAAATTAAAAATACTCTAGATGGGATCAATAGCAGAATAACTGAGGCAGAAGAACGGATAAGTGACCTGGAAGATAAAATAGTGGAAATAACTACTGCAGAGCAGAATAAAGAAAAAATAATGAACTGAGGACAGTTTCAGAGACCTCTGGGACAACATTAAATGCACCAACATTCGAATTATAGAAGTCCCAGAAGAAGAAGAGAAAAAGAAAGAGACTGAGAAACTATTTGAAGAGATTATAGTTGAAAACTTCCCTAATATGGGAAAGGAAATAGTTAATCAAGCCCCGGAAGCACAGAGAGTCCCATACAGGATAAATCCAAGGAGAAATGTGCCAAGACATATTAATCAAACTGTCAAAAATTACATACAAAGAAAACATATTAAAAGCAGCAAGGGAAAAACAACAAATAACACACAAGGGAATCCCCATAAGATTAACAGCTGATCTTTCAGCAGAAACTCTGCAAGCCAGAAGGGACTGGCAGGACATATTAAAAGTGTTGAAGGAGATAAAACTGCAACCAAGATTCCTCTACCCAGCAAGGATCTCTTTCAGATTTGATGGAGAAATTAAAACCTTAAAAGCTGAGAGAATTCAGCACCACCAAACCAGCTTTACAACAAATGCTAAAGCAACTTCTCTAGGCAAGAAACACAAGATAAAGAAAAGACCTATAATAACAAACCCAAAACAATTAAGAAAATGAGAATAGTAACATACATATTGATAATTACCTTAAATGTAAATGGACTAAATGCTCCCACCAAATGACACAGATTGGCTGAATGGATACAAAAACAACACCCATATATATGCTGTCTACAAGAGACCCACTTCAGACCTAGAGACACATACTGACTGAAATTAAAGAGATGGAAAAAGATATTCCATGCAAATGGAAACCAAAAGAAATCTGGAATAGCAATTCTCATATCAGACAAAATAGACTTTAAAATAAAGACTATTAGAAAAGACAAAGAGGACACTACATAATGATCAAGGGATCCATCCAAGAAAAAGATATAACATTTGTAAATATTTATGCACCCAACATAGGAGCACCTAAATACATAAGGCAAATACTAACAGCCATAAAACGGGAAATTGACAGTAACACATTCATATTAGGGGACTTTAACACCCCACTTTCACCAATGGAGGATCATCCAAAATGAAAATAAATAAGGAAACACAAGCATTAAATGATACATTAAACAAGATGAACTTAATTAATATTTATGGAACATTCCATCCCAAAACAACAGAATACACATTTTTCTCAAGTGCTGATGGAACACTCTCCAGGACAGATCATATCTTGGGTCACAAATCAAGCCTTGATAAATTTAAGAAAATTGAAATTTTATCAACTATCTTTTCTGAACACAATGCTATGAGACTAGATATCAATTACAGGAAAAGATCTGTAAAAACTAAAAGCACATGGAGGATAAACAATACACTACTTAATAAAGGAGTGATCACTGAAGAAATCAAAGAGGAAATAAAAAAATACCTACAAACAAATGACAATGGAGACACGACAACCCAAAATCTATGGGATGCCACAAAAGCATTTCTAAGAGGGAAGTTTATAGCAATACAATCCTACCTTAAGAAACAAGAAACCTCTCGAATAAACAATCTAATCTTGCACCTAAAGCAATTAGAGAAAGAAGAACATAAAAAACCCAGAGTTAACAGAAAGAAAGAAATCATAAAAATCAGATCAGAAATAAATGAAAAAGAAATAAAGGAAAAGATAGCAAAGATCAATAAAACTAAAAGCTAGTTCTTTGAGAAGATAAACAAAATTGATAAACCATTTGCCAAACTCATCAAGAAAAAAAGGGAGAAGACTCAAATCAATAGAATTAGAAATGAAAAAGGAGAAGTAACATCTGACACTGCAGAAATACAAAAGATCATGAGAGAATACTACAAGCAACTCTATGCCAATTAAATGGACAACCTGGAAGAAATGGACAAATTCTTAGAAAGGCACAACCTGCCAAGACAGAATCAGGAAGAAATAGAAAATATGAACAGACCAATCACAAGCACTGAAATTGAAACTGTGACTAAAATCTTCCAACAAACAAAAGCCCAGGACAAGATGGCTTCACAGATGAATTCTATCTTACATTTAGAGAAGAGCTAACACCTATCCTTCTCAAACTCTTCCAAAATATAGCAGAGGAAGGAACACTCCCAAATTCCTTCTACGAGGCCACCATCACCTTGATACAAAAACCAGACAAGGATGTCACAAAGAAAGAAAACTACAGGCCATTATCACTGATGAACATAGATGCAAAAACCCTCAACAAAATACTAGCAAGCATAATCCAACAGCACATTAAAAGGATTATACACCAAGCTGAAGTGGACTTTATTCCAGGAATGTGAGGATTCTTCAATATATACAAATCAATCAATGTGATACACCATATTAACAAATTGAAGGAGAAAAACCATATGGTCATCTCAATAGATGCAGAGAAAACTTTCAACAAAATTCAACACCCACTTATGATAAAAACCCTTCAAAAGGTAGGCATAGAGGGAACTTTCCTCAACATAATAAAGGCCATATATGACAAATCCAGAGCCAACACCATTCTCAATGGTGAAAAACTGAAACCATTTCCACTAAGGTCAGGGAGAAGACAAGGTTGCCAACTCTCACCACTCTTATTCAACATAGTTTTGGAAGTTTTAGCCATAGCAATCAGAGAAGAAAAGGAAATAAAAAGAATCCAAATTGGAAAAGAAGAAGTAAAGCTGTCACTGTTTGCAGATGACATGATACTATACATAGAGAATCCTAACGATGCTACCAGAAAACTACTAGAACTAATCAATGAATTTGGTAAAGTAGCAGGATACAAAATTAGTGCACAGAAATCTCTGGCATTCCTATACACTAATGATGAAAAATCTGAAAGTGAAATCAAGAAAACACTCCCATATACCATTGTAGCAAAAAGAATAAAATATCTAGGAATAAACCTAC
The DNA here is from genome assembly GCF_011762595.2 of Tursiops truncatus. Taxonomy (NCBI): domain Eukaryota; kingdom Metazoa; phylum Chordata; class Mammalia; order Artiodactyla; family Delphinidae; genus Tursiops; species Tursiops truncatus. Next base: position 126,838,208 of record NC_047037.1, read on the forward strand.
CTAAAGAGACAAAAGACCTGTATGCAGAAAATTATAAGACACTGATGAAAGAAATTAAAGATGATACAAATAGATGGCGAGATATACCATGCTTTTGGATTGGAATAATCAACATTGTGAAAATGACTCTACTACCCAAAAGCAATCTACAGATTCAATGCAATCCTTATCAAACTACCACTGGCATTTTTCACAGAACTAGAACAAAAAAATTCACAATTTGTATGGAAACACAAAAGACCCCGAATATCCAAAGCAATCTTGAGAACAGAAAATGGAGCTGGAGGAATCAGGCTCCCTGACTTCAGACTATACTACAAAACTACAGTAATCAAGATAGTATGGTACTGGCACAAAAACAGAAAGATAGATCAATGGAACAGGATAGAAAACCCAGAGGTAAACCCATGCACATATGGTCACCTTATCTTTGTTAAAGGAGGCAAGAATATGCAGTGGAGAAAAGACAGTATCTTCAATAAGTGGTGCTGGGAAAACTGGACAGGTACATGTAAAAGTATGAGATTAGAACACTGCCTAACACCATACACAAAAAGAAGCTCAAAATGGATTAAAGACCTAAACGTAAGGCCAGAAACTCTCAAACTCTTAGAGGAAAACATAGGCAGAACACTCTATGACATAAATCACAGCAAGATCCTTTTTGACCCACCTCCTAGAGAAATGGAAATAAAAACAAAAATAAACAAATGGGACCTAATGAAACTTCAAAGCTTCTGCACAGCAAAGGAAACCATAAACAAGACCAAAAGACAACCCTCATAATGGGAGAAAATATTTGTAAATGAAGCAACTGACAAAGGATTAATCTCCAAAATTTATAAGCAGCTCATGCAGCTCAATAACAAAAAACCAAACAACCCAATCCAAAAATGTGCAGAAGATGTAAATAGACATTTCTCCTAAGAAGACATACAGACTCCAACAAACACATGAAAGAGTGCTCAACATCATTAATCATTAGAGAAATGCAAATCAAAACTACAATGAGACATCATCTCACACCAGTCAGAATGGCCAACATCAAAAAATCTAGAAACAATAAATGCTGGAGAGGGTGTGGAGAAAAGGGAAGCCTCTTGCACTGCTGTTGGGAATGTGATTTGGTACAACCATTATGGAGAACAGTATGGAGGTTCCTTAAAGAACTAGAAATAGAACTACCATATGACCCAGCAATCCCACTACTGGGGATATACCTTGAGAAAACCATAATTCAAAAAGAATCATGTACCAAAATATTCATTGCAGTTCTATTTACAATAGCTTGGAGATGGAAATAACCTAAGTGTCCATCATCAGATGAATGGATAAAGAAGATGTGGTAAATATATACAATGGAATATTACTCAGCCATAAAAAGAAACGAAATTGAGCTATTTGTAATGAGGTGGATGGACCTAGAGTTTGTCATATAGAGTGAAGTAAGTCAGAAAGAGAAAGACAAATACCTTATGCTAACACATATATATGGAATTTAAGAAAAAACAATGTCATGAATAACCTAGGGGTAAGGCAGGAATAAAGACGCAGACCTACTAGAGAATGGGCTTGAGGTTATGGGGAGGGGGAAGGGTAACCTGTGACAAAGCCAGAGAGTGTCATGGGCATATATGCACTACCAAACGTAAAATAAATAGCTTGTGGGAAGCAGCCGCATAGCACAGGGAGATCAGCTTGGTGCTTTGTGACCACATAGAGTGGTGGGATAGGGAGGGTGGGAGGGAGGGAGATGCAAGAGGGAAGAGATATGGGAATCTATGTATATCTATAACTGATTCACTTTGTTATAAAGCAGAAACTAACACACCATTTTAAAGCAATTATACTCCAATAAAAATGCAAACAAAAAAGTTCTAAATAAATTTAGAAGTCTAAATGCGTGAAATAGTAAAGCACATGTATCCCTTTTCTATTTTGTAAAATTTCTGCTTTAGTGTTTTGCTCATTTTTCAGTTGGCTGTTTTGTAACTTTTAATGATTTATGTGATACATACACATACATACATATATCCATATACACATATGTCACCTGTGTGTATTTATATGTGTATAGATATATAGATAGATAGATAGATAGATAGATAGATAGATAGATAGATAATGAGTATATGTTTATGTGTCTATACACGTGTTTGTAAGTAAATGTTTATTCTGGACTCGATTCCTTTGTTGGTTTTATGTATTATAAATATCTCCTCTGAGTTTATGACTTTCTTTTATCCTACCTTTTGATGGACTGAAGTTTTACATTTTAACATTCAGATTTACCAGTCATTTTTCTTCATGTTTTGTGCTTTTTAAAATATGTTTAAGAAATCTATGGAACCCAAGAATTTAAAAAAACATTTATATTGTCTTTCTAAATTTTCAAATTTGTTTTTAACTTTTGATCTCAATTTAGCTCAGAATTGGTTCTTATATCTAGTATTATATAGAAAAGTCATTTTCTTTTTTTTTTTTTCCATATGAATAAACCACCAGTTCCCTAACAGATTTTGGGCAGTCCATGATTCTCCCCATATCTAGAATGATCCTAAGTCCAGCCATCATAAGTGTGGATCTCTTTTGGGGCCTTTTATTTTGCTTATTTGTTTAACTCTGCAGGACATGATATTTTTAATTACCCTAGTTTTACAAGTTTCAGTAGACAATGGGACAATCTCCACTTTTTCTTTTACTTATTTGACTATTTGGCTCTTCATTTTCTCATATATTGATAAATTTTTAGAATCAAATCCAATAAAATTATTGTTTGAATTTTCACCCAGATATCTGCATGACTCACTTTCTCACCATCTTTATTCCTTTACCCCAATTTCACAGTTTTTGTGAGGTTTTCCATGGCCACCCTACATAAATTTTTATATTACCAAACTTTTTCTATCCCTCAATACTGACTTACTTTATCACTTAGCACTATTTGCTGCCTACCATACATTTATGATTATGTTGTTTATTGACCATATTTCCCACCAAAATTTAAGCCCTTTGAGGGTAAAAAGTTTTGCCTCTTTCATTAACCATATTATTCTGAATTCCCAGAACGGATCCAAATGAACAGATGGTGCTGTATAAGTATTAATTAAACTAATAAAATAAATGAGTAATAGATTGTTTCAATTCCCACAATAGCGCCAATGGTAAATATTATTCTCAATTATTACATAAGGGAATCTTAAGTTCAGGGATAGTGTCATTATTTGCTTTCTCTAGTAAGAACACAGATGGGATGCAATCTCAGGCTTTCAGGACTTTGGAAACTTTAGCCTTCCCTCACATTATTTTTCCTGGTAGAGACATAGCATGATGCCTTAAACTTATTGGATGTTCAGTAAATTCTTGTTGCTGGCAAGATTTTAGATATTTGTACCCTTCATTAATTTTCATGATTTTTAAGTTTTATTTATATCCTGTTTACTTCACTTAAATGTCTTTGTCTTCTCTATGAAGGACATGTATTATGTGTAATATATATATATTACTTTGTAGCTTATGAAAAATTCAGAGATGTGCATAGAAGTTGGAGGCACCTTCAGCTCATTTCCCTGTTGGACCTGTTCCACACCGACCTTACCTAACACTGAACTCAGATTGCCAGATAATATAACATAAGAAATGTTTTAGATGTGCATCCCTTAGCTTACCTTAAATCTTAGATGAAAATCCTCAAGATTTCCTCCTTGTTTATTGCTTTCTTGCTTTTTTCATTTCTCTCTTCCTTCATTTCTTCCTTCTTTCCTTCCTTGTTATGGAGCAATTGTGAAATTCTTAATGTGAACTGATTATTAGATGATTTTATAAGGTTATCTAATTTATTTGAGGGGACATAATATAATTGTGGTCATGTGGAAGAATGTCATCCTTAGGAGATGCATGCTGAAGTTCTTAGAGATATAGAGCAATGATGTTTGCAATGTATTCTCAAATAATTTCTAAAATGCACACAAACACAGGCATATAAGAGCAAATTTGCCCAAATGTTACCATGTTTTAAATCTAGGTGGGAGTACATGGCTATAAGTTTCTTTCCACTCTTCTGAAGGTTTAAAAGTTTTTATTATGAAAATTGGAAGAAAGACATAGACCCTGTTATGACCCATATTTTGTCAATGTGGTTAGGCTATAGTACCCAGTTATTTAATTAACACTAATCTAGGTGTTGCTGTGAAGATATTGTATAGATATGATTAATATCTATGATTTGGGTAGACCTGATTCAGTCAGTTGAAAGGCTTAATAGCAGAACTAAACTGAAGAAATTCTGCTCATGACTGAAGCTTCAGCTCCTGTCCTAGAGTTCTAGCCTACCCTTCCTGACCCCTGTCCTATGGACTTTGGACTTGCCTAGCAGACTCCAAAATCAAGTAAGCCAATTACTTGCAATTAATCTTTTAGTATATAGCTTCTACTGGTTCTGGTCCTCTGGTTGAAACTTGACTGATATAGACCTTTTCCTCCAGGAACTCACCACCTAGTTGTGGAGACATATGAATAAAAAATTAAAGAGAGGTAACTGCTATATTAGAGATTTCCACAGATTTCTATGATAAGCCATAAGAAGGAAATTTAGCTTAGAGTGGGGGTAATTTCAGAGAAGGCTGTGTAGCTTCTCCAAGGATGAGATGTATGATTCAAGATCTGACAACCATGACATAAATGATAAAAAATAAAGGAAGTTATTTTCAGCTCTAAAACTAAGTTAGTTTATTAACATAAGAAAGTTAGCTGTAAGAATTAAATACAAACACTGGAAACATTATTTGAATAGGGTCACATAACTTCATTCAATACCATTTTTCAATGGAATTTTCTAACAGTCAATTAAAAGATGTGAGTTATGGGTAAGAAGTTGTCTTGGCATTTTTGGAGGGAAAATATACCTTCTGATTTTTATGTTTTGTGAGTTTACTATTCAATTAAAGGTAAATACAGAAGATACTTAAAGTTTGTATTCCTCATGTAGATGGAATGACTACTTCTCAAATAAGATTTTTTTTTCATATTTTTAGCACACATTAAATTGTCTTGGCATAACAAATTATCTAAGTCCAATCTATTAATCTACTCTTAAATTATCCATAGAAATTGTAAATGTACAAGTAGACAATAAATTGCCTAAAACCTAAAGATATTGTTCTTGGCAAAAACTAAGTTATACTCACAGATTTCTTTCTTTACTCCAAAATAGCCACAAAAAAGCAAGACCAGAATGGCAGTGTGGAGGTGTACAGAGTAGGGGTGGTAGATGGGATGAAGATAAAAGGACAGAGACTTCTGGTTGCACCCTGAAGAGTAGCATCATCAGTTTCTTTCATGTTCTAAATAAATGATTTAACTTTTGGCATTATTAATTTTTATTAATCTGAGTCATTTTATCTTACTCTTTCCTTATGCATCCATTTAAGTTTCCATATATGGCCTTCTACTTCTTGTTTTAAAATCACTGTTACTGTGAATGTAAAACTTTTTTCCAAAATTTTGTTTTCTTGTGATGCAAACTTTCCAGATCCATTTAATCAAAATTTTAATCAAAGCATAGTTAGTTTGCTTCAATGATACAAACATGAGCTGTTTTTATGAAGGAAGTCTAAACATTCAGATGTCTTTAGTCTAGGAACTAAATGAAAATTGAGAGAACAATTTATTGGCAAAAGTTCATTTTGTCTAACCTATATGCAAAACAACCCACAACTTTGTTTTTATTCATCTATTGTTCAATCATAGAAAATTTTCATGGGAACCTAAAGCAAAAAATGCTGAAATAAAATATATATTTGGAAGAATCAACTGTACATGAATATGGAATGCCAAAAACAATCCAAATGGTTTTATGCATACACTTTACAAGCAGAAGAATTTCTAAAGGAAAGATAGTACAGAAGAGTATTACATGCAGAGAAGTAAGACCAAAGCAGGAGAACAAATTTAGCAATCTGGGTTCAGTTCCCTAGAACAGGACACATCTCAAATTGATTTTGGAAATCTACTCAAGCTTAAAATCTGGCTAAGTCCATCCTGCTTTTACACTTCCAGATTCTAAGAAAAGTCATTTTCAAGAAAATACACTGAGCTTGCAAGAGAGAAAAATATACCCAGAATGTCAACAGGCCAAGTAGATAGTTGATTTAATAACCTGTGCTTTTAAATGAACAATAAAAACAGAAATGATGAAAAGAAAAATTTAAAGCTAAAAAAAAAACTAAAATCTTTTTCATAAAGACCATGATGCATTAAGTATGTTTGGGGGATTAAGTATGTTGTACTGCCAAAACAACAACAATCAACAAAACTTTTGGTTCCTGCTTAGTTTTAAAAATGAAAACCAAATCATGATTTTTTTCCCAGCTTATGAAAATCCAGTGGAGATTTAGTTTTTGAAAGCATTATAAAGAACCAACAATTCCAAACATTTCCCTCCCCTGCCATTTCTTCTCCCAAGGTTGGCCAGGAGGCACATTCAACGTGCTGCACATCATCACTTTATCTATAAAGACTTGTCCCATGGGTGTGAGGCAGAAGGAATAATTGTTGAAGTCAGGAATGACCTATGTCCCCACCCTTGTGATTAACTCAAACAAGAAGGAATGTGGCAACAGCAGATCCTGGAAAACTTAAACTTGAGATAGAAAATGTGCCCTTGTTTTTCTCAACAGATTGCTAGAATGGTGCCAAATGATCCTGTAATTTGGTAAAGGAGACCAGGAGAGCAGGGTAAGAAACAGCAGGAAAAGGAGAAAAATCTACATTTCTCAAATACTCTTTTTTGTAATTTAGAGTATTGTCTGAATACTTTTAGAGTGTCAGAATAAACTTTTGTTAAGGTTTTTTTTCTTAGTTAATATTCTGTCTGTTTCTTTAATGTTTAATTTTTCTAGAAGAATGTTTAAAGTGTATTATATATTTGTAATCAAATCAAACAAAACAAGTTAAAACTTTAATGAATTACTTAAAAGGTAAGAGACTCTGTGGGAAGTTACAAACATCTGAAGGGACTGAATGAAATTCAAAAGCAGTTTCTCTACAGTAATAATCATATTAACATGAGATAATGAAAAAGAGCATAGATATCCAGAAGAGACTTTTTCAGGCTTAAATATGATATTTATGAAGTATGCTACAGTAATTCAAAATAAAATTTTGCCATTTTGTTTTCATTGCTAGTATTATTTTTTATAGAAATACCTAATTTTCTGTGTTTCATATTGCTTTCGTTGAAATATGAGATTGAAAATGGCTGCATACATATATACAAGTATACAGAAAAACATCTATTTTCACCTATTACTACTTATATAAATATATCATCACTGCAACAGTGAATTCAAATGTGGAAATAAATCCTTGAAGTTTTAACAACTTATAATATAGTGCCTCAGAGACTTCACTGGTGGTCCAGTGGTTAAGACTCTGTACTTCCACTGCAGTGGGTGCGAGTTCGTTACCTGGTAAGGAAACTAAGATCCCACCTGATGTGCAGCACAGTAAAAAAAAAAAAAAAACGGAGAGAGAAAGAACCTCTATCTAAGCTCCACACCTTACACAAACAAACAAAAAAGACAGTGCTTCTTATATTACAAAATATTTTCCTATCCATTTATTAAAAATCTGACATCAAATTTTGTAAGAGTGAACAGATGAGAAACTGAGGTTTAGAGAAGTCAAATAGCTTGGTCAAAGTGAATGTAGCTAAGTTAAGGCAAATAGAACTTAAACCATGTTGCATTCCTTTGAGTCCATTGCTCTTGACATTATGTCTTGATTCCCTTCTAGTCCTTCAGTCCAGACTAATCAACTAACAGGTTAACATAACATTTAGCTTCTGCTCATCTACTTCTAGTAACAGGATGATCATTAAACCATGTACACCAATCGTTTTCATTTTTGAACAGCTTAACTGGGAGTAATTTCTTCCTTCCATTATAATGTTGATTTTAGTTCTGTATTCTGGCGTTATGCAGAATAAGTCTAAACCATTTTACCACATGTCACCTCTTCAGTTATTTCACAAAAGTTGATAAAATTCAAGGGAGGGACCATGATAGATGATACTACAAAACTGGCAGAAGAAATGGACACATGGAGAACAAGTGGATCAAAGTGACATTTCAGAGCTCCTTGGAAATGATTGTGAAACTACAGGTCAAGGATATCAAAAGAAAGGACAAGGTGAGGGTAGGACTAGTATCCATAGGTATATTCAGTAATTTATTCAACCTACTGAACACTCAGTATCAGCCAAGTAAAGTGTTAGGCTCAGGGAGGAGGAGAAAAGATATAAAAATAAAACATGATCTGAATCCAAAGGGAATAGGATATATAATGTGAAGTTTAGCGAGGTTAAAGAGCTTGATCCAAGTTACCCAGGCAGTATAGTTTAGATCCAGGTTTTGAAAGTATGACTCAGTTCCAAAGTTCGTGCCTTTTTCACTATATCATGAGAACGTATGCTGAGCGTTTCTAACAGAAAGAAGTTTTCCGTAATGTCAAACATTGTCAATAAATAGTTAGACAACTTGGAAGTGGGGCCACATTTAGTAATTTTTAAAAAATAAATGTAACCAGAGTTTAATTCGCAATAGTGCAGATGAAATGAAAAGATATACACTTCATACTGTGATTTTTTTAAACCAATTCAGAGGTGGAAAAAAGGAGACAATTGGGGTAGAATTATGCAGGAAAACATTATCAAAGAAAGACAGCTATCTCCCTTTCTCCCTCTGTGTCTCTGTCTCTTTCTCTGTTGCTCTGTCTCTTTCTCTCTCTTTCTCTGTTGCTCTCTCTCTCTCTCTTTATGTGTTTGCTATTAGAAGAAGCCTTATGAATTTCATGTACTTATGGCAGGATTCCTCTCACCATCAGCTCTGTTGACTTCTTGGACCTGATATTTCCTGTTGTAGGTGCTGGCCGTTCATGAATGTTAGTAAGTTTAGCAGTGCTCCTAGCCCCCACTCCCCTACATTAGATGCCAGTAGCACTACCTCCCCAGTACTGAAAATCAAAAATATCTTCACACATTGGCAAATGTCCCCAAGGGGACAAAATTTCTCTCCCTACCCCTAATTGAAAAGCACTGCTTTAAAGCAATGAGAGTGCACGGGGGTGAGGGTATGGGGTGTGTGTGTGGGGGGGTAACAACACAACACCTAGAAAATGATGTAACTTATGAAGAAATAGCGTGGAGGAAGTCACTCTTAGAAGGTAGGAAAGGGGATGACAAAAGGAAGGATGAGCAAAGATAGGGGCTTGGTGCCAGTGTACTCATAACTATTTTTTAACCAGAGAAGTAAAAGTAGAACAGCAATTAAAAATGAGAAGGTGGGGCTTCCCTGGTGGCACAGTGGTTGAGAGTCTGCCTGCTGATGCAGGGGACACGCATTCGTGTCCCGGTCCGGGAGGATCTCACATGCCGTGGAGCGGCTAGGCCCGTGAACCATGGCCTCTGAGCCTGTGGGTCGGGAGCCTGTGCTCCACAACGGGAGATGCCACAGCAGTGAGAGGCACTGAGAGGCCCACGTACAGCCAAAAAAAAAAAAAAAAAATGAGAAGGTGGTTTGATGTTAGTGGACTTTTACTGGCTTGATAAAGAATATAATTAAGGTTTTGCAAAAATAACTTGCCAAGAAAGATTGAGGGAGCAGCTGAGGTTGAATAATAACCTGAAATGGTGCCAATCAGCAAGCTGATGAGATATTCCAAAGCAATGTTCAGCCTCCAGGGAGTCAATGAATAGAAAACAAATGTGAGATCTATCAGTGTTTGAGGGTTTAAAGGAAGGGGCAGGTGTGGCTCTGGAGTAAGTTGGACAGAATTTAGATTCCAGGACAGAGTGGAGGTAAAATGATTGATTAGGTCCAGGCTTGAGTATCAAGAAGAGGGGAAGTGAGGGCGGGAAAACCAGGAAAAAAAGCAGAGGAATATTAATGGATTGGAGGCGTTGATCAATTTCAAAGGTATGTCTCATGTAACAAAGTGGGACAAGTGAAATTCTAAAATGAAATGCAGTTATTCAAAGGATTGGATGTATATATATCCATGGAAGGAAGAGAGCCCTGCTGATGCAGAAGTACAAATGAGATCTGTGCATTAGATATATACTGTCTTGAGTGTTAGGTACTCCCCTCGCTAATCACATACGTGTAGAGTAGTCCCCACTTATCCAAGGGGGGTACATTCCAAGACCTCCAGTGGATTCCTGAAACCATGGATATCACCAAATCCAATATGTATATTATGTCTTTAGCATATATACATATACATACATATACATACATACATATATACATATACTATATTATATATATATAATAAAGTTTAATCTATAATTTGGGCACAGTAAAAGACTAACAACAATAAGTAATAATAAAATAGAACAATATACTGTAATAAAAGTTATGTGAGTCAGGTCTCTCTCTGTCTCTCTCAAAATATCTTGTTTTACAAATTTAATGCTTTTTCCATCTTAACTAAGCACTTACACACTGCGACCATAACTTTTGCATAGCAAAACTAGCACAAATTTCTTTTTCTTTCTTCACAATTTAATGAGTAGAATATTCCTTCCTACTGTAGATCTTAGCAACCTCAGCATATGATTTTTTTTTTCTTTATTGTCAGGAACTTTCACCTTTTCAATTAAAGGAAAGACTTTACAGCTTTTCTTTGGCTTATCTGAATTGCCAGCTTCTCTACTCTTGCACTTTGGGACCATTATTAAGTAAAATAAGGGTTACTTGAACACAAGCACCGCAGTACTGTGACAATAGATATGATCACCAAGAAGGCTACTAAGTGACTAATGGGTGAGATGCCCTGGACGAAGGGATGGATGATTCACATCCTGGACAGGATTGTGAGAAATTTGATAATACTATTCAGAACAGCATACAATTTAAAACTTTTACATTGTTTTATTTCTGGAATTTTTTGTTTAATATTTTTGGACCTCAGTTGATGGTGGTAACTGAAACCTCAGAAAACAAACTTCAGATAAGGGAGGACTATTTTATATGGATATATACAATTTATCTATTTATGTATCTATGTATGTGTGTATGTATGTATCTATCTATCTATCATCTGTCTATCTATCCGTTATCTACCATCCATCTTTCTTTCTACCTAGTTAACATTTTAGAATTTTGTTTTGTTTAAAAAAAAATCATTGATTTCTCATATCATGGTGAAGGAGAGAAAATGTATATCTATAATCTATATGTTAATCAAGAACGACTCTTTAAATGTAAGAAAGAGCTAATTTATTTTTATCTTTCACTGTCCCCTTAAACCTGTACAGAGGGGAATATTTTCCTTCTGCTACTGGATGAAACCTTGATGAGGAACCCATGCATTTCTAGCCACTTTTAGATAGTGTAACATCCTCTGGTCCCTTTAAATTGCAAACATAATTTCATTATTTCAGTAAATTAAAGTATCCCATCACATATATTAATTGACATTTTAAATTTTTATTCAAGATAATTTGCCTTCCCATTTCTCTGCCAGTTAGGGCCAGCCTCAGGAGTACTTCTAGCTATTAGAAAAATGAACCCTCCTGGGCTTCACTGTCCTTGTCATTCAATTCTACTTCCACTACTAGATGCTATTTCTAATCCCTCTGGGGTTGGTGTGAGGGGAGGGAAGATGAAAAATGACGCTAAGAAAAGTTCCTCCTTGACTGGTACTAGAATATGCAGGGTTCATGTATCCTTTGCCTAAAAGATATTTAAAGCTGTGGTTTCTCTTACAGAGTCCTTTGTGAGTTCCTTGAAGGTAACTTAGTGGTATCCATGGACTATAGCTCCCATGATGGGAATGATGCCACCTTTCTCTTGCTTTGCCACTAGGGATTCCCTTTAGCTTATACCTCCAGGAGCCACTTACTGTTGTAATCTTCTGGTTATAGGAAACAGCTCTTTGGGGAGGCGCCATTTTGAATGACCCCCAGGATAATGTTTCTTCTGCATGTGTCACACTTAGTCCATTGGTTTCATGCACTTTAACCTGCCTGTTCCGAGTTGCAAGTGCAGTTACTTTCCAGCTTCAACAACCTACTAGGCTACCACGAATGCTTTGTCTTCTTTAGGCAAGAGTCAACTCGATGTCTCCCACTGGAGTGAATACATGTCATGATTACTTAATGCATCTATTAAAAACCTCTTCTCACTAGATTTGGGGTGATTTCTCAATCATCCCACCTCTACCCATTGCCTTTATGGGAAGGAACAGTGAGTGTCCCAGAACAACAATCTTCCTTACAAAATATCCATTCTCTTGACCCTTCAACAATCCCCACTCTACTGACACTTTATTATCTTTAATCTGAGTAAGAATTTTCTGAGTCAGGAGCCCAAGTATTGAGTAGTTAGAATTTCATTGAAATTTAATTATAGTTTAGTGAATCATATTTATGATTCACAGTTTTATGAGTTATCTTCTATAACTGATACTTCAGTTGAAAACTTAATTTAACATATTGCTTTTATGTATAAAAGAGAAAATGGGTAGGGAGATGTATATACATCTCTGACTTGATTATTACTACACTTAGGGAAATAGACATTACTACAGGGTGATGCAATTATAATACACTGGGGGAGAGAACATAAACAATTAAATATAACAGTAATCTCCTGAATCCATTTCTGTACTCTATTCACAAGGAAGGAACAAATGGGTTTGGTCCAGCTTTCAGACTCTGGAAGGCTTCAATGAGGCTATATACTCAGTTGGATTACCTGAAATGCATACACCCATTTTAAAAGACAATAATTGTATATCAGGATCTATTAGAGAAAATCGTAGACAATTATCCAAAGTGCTTTTTACATATGTTATTTAATACTTATATCAATAGCATGGTACTTGGGAGATAAGGAATTTGAAACCTTGAGAAATAAAGTCAGACTCTCATTTCTGATACTGTGCTCTTTCCCCTTCCCTATATTGGCCTCTGAAAAGGAGGTATTATTAGCTTCTTATAGGCTCCAGCCCAAACATAACTGATCTCTGAGCTGGTATTAAGTAAATCACAGGCTTAGTCTAACTCAATACGGATAAATTTTTGCAGGACTTCGGGAAGTTGATTTTTGGGAGATTTATCAATTCTAAATTTAAAATTCTTCGTGTGTGTCTGTGTGTGTGTGTGTGTGTGTGTGTGTGTGTGTGTGTGTGTGTTGAGAGAGATGATGAATAAGGAGATCCTGATGGCAGACAAAATACACAGGGAATTGACTCTACAACTGGTTTTAGTTTTATTGCATTCGTGGGTATTTACCTATTTCCTCTCCTGCAGAACAAGGTATTATTACCATTAATAAATAGTTCTATTTACTGTTGCTTATTGTGGATAAACTTGGTGTGAAAGCACTCTCACTTCCTATAAGTCAAAAAGACTTTCAGAACTGTACAAGACTAAAAAGAACCACAAGATATATTTAAAGAATATGAAATGGAAGATACTGTCTCCACAAACATTGATGACATTTAAAACCTGCTGAGAGGTGGGGTATTTACTCCATGAATTCCTTGAGTGCTATATTTATTGGCTTCAATAGCTCAATATTCTCATTCAACTTGAAATGTAGAGTCACACTCAGTCTAAACCCCTTCATTCAATGCTCTCTGCTTTCTGAAATCCAGATTCAATTTATGTCATTTTCCACAACGATTTTTCTCTTCTGAAGTGTTTCCTAAATTAAATAAGTGATGTTTCCCCCCTTTATTTCCTTCAATGCAAAATGAAGAAATACCTGGAAAAAGCAACCAACCTGGGAATTGTTTTACAAACATGCACTAACACACCATTGTCCTTCAGAAGATGTAGGAATTATAGAGTTTGGCATGTTTATACCTCTATGAATAATGAATTTTAAAAAAGGCATAATGTATTCAAACTTACATGAGAAATTACATTTTTGTAGATTGTACCCTGACTGGGAAACATTGTATAAGGTTGTTTTAGTCTGAAATTACATTTTCACCTAGTTGTAGTTAAGGGTGCTTTGCTCTTGTCTTTTTATTATTTCATCTTTTTTGATGATTTTTAAGACTCTGTGTTATTCAAAAAAGGTAAATCAATTGTAAATTTTAAACTTGATATTTGGTATAACAGTGCCCAAAGAGTTCACCACTTAAGAGAAGGGTTTAAAACCTTAGGTGTTATAACAGATGGTTTTAAGAAACAAGCCAGAGCAGTCTCTTCAATAACAGTTTAAAAATATTTTGTTTAATTAGTTTTATATACTCAAAATTCTATCCCTCTGAATCTACCTTATAGGAATTAGAGCAACTTTATGAGAGAGAAAATGTGTAGAATATTTATTACAGTATTGTTCATTGTGGAAAAAAATAAAATAAAATAAATGCTCACTCACTTGTAAGAGTAAAATTGAATAAATTACAGCACACTCACAGTGTAAAGCCATTTAAAAATAATTACAACTATAGCAGTTGAATTGAAGGCATATCTACAATATATTATTAAATGATAAAGGCAAATTTCAGAAAACATAATTTTATTTTGGTTCAATAATTTAAAATGTCTTTTTTAATGTGTCCTTGGGCTTCTTCGGGAAAAATAAATCTGTTTGAAGAAGTTAATAAAAATAGAAGTGTGCTTGCAAGGGCATTCATGTAGTCTATAATTTATCATTTTCTTTGTCAAATCACATTTCTCAGTTTGATTTCTGTGCAATTGTTTGATATATCTTTACATCACAGCTGGTATAGATTGGAGAGTAGTCATTAGTAATTGCATGATGATCATTTTCAGTGTGACAGTGTGATGTTCTATCATTTTCAGTGTGATAGTGTGATTGCAGAGATATGGCAATTTTCTTTGCTTTGAAGTCTGCTTTATTTGATATAAATAGTTAATCCAGCTTTCTTTTGATTATTGTTTGCATATGCATGATGTACCATTTTCCATCTGACAATCTTTCAACCGATATGTTTAATCTTTTATATTTAACATAACTGTTAAAATGTTTAGATTTAAAGCTGCCATTTTATTACTTATTTTCTGCTTGTTCCCTTGCTATTCATTTTTTTTTTACTGTCATTTGACCTTTATTTGTGTTTTTAACTATATCTCTTTTTTTGTAGTTATCTTTAGCACTTACTCTAGGGTTATATTATAAATACTTAACTTTTTTTTAACACCTTTATTGGAGTATAATTGCTTTACAATGGTGTGTTAGTTTCTGCTAACATGTGTGTTACAATGGTGTGTTAGTTTAACAAAGTGAATCAGCTACACATATACATACATCTCCATACTTCCTCATACTTAACTTTTGATACTCAATTACAATCAATGTTTTGCCACTTCAAGTGGAATGCAAAAGGCTTCCCAGCATCAAGGGCCCTTTATCCTGCTATGTTCATTTTGAATTGTCTTATGTATTACATCTACATACAATGGAAATCCCATAACAATGTCTAAATTTCCTTCATTGTCAAACATATTTTAAAAAGTCAAGAGGAGGATATTAGTTTTTCACAGTCACCCAATATTCACCATTGCTGTTGCCTTACTTTCATTACTGATGTTCCAGATTTCCCTCTGGTGTAACTTCCTTCAATAATACTTTTAGTGGATATCTGCAATCAATTAATTTTCTTTCTTTTTTTTTTTTTAAATAAGGATATACCTTTGTTTAACCTTCATTCCTCAATGATATTTTCACCAGATATAAAACTCTGAGCTGACAGTCTTTTCTTTCAGCACTTAAAAATACTGTTGTATTTCCTTGGGTCTCTATATTTTCTGATGAGAAACTGGACTCCATTCAAATCCCTATTGTCTAGAATACAATCCAAAATTACTCAGCGTATGAAAAACCAGGAAGATCTCAGTTTGTGTGAGAAAGCAGCAATCAACATATGCCCTTTATTATACAAAACCTAGATAATAGGCAAACAAAAAAGATTTAAAAGACTGCTTAGGGTGAAGGAATGGAATACATCTCTTTAGATGCTTCTGAGATGGATCTACAAATAGATAAAGTAGTGACTAATGGTATGTGTGAATGTGAGTAGGTTTCCCATATAGTCATACAGTAGTCATCATTTATAAACAAAATAACTATTTTCTGCTTGAAAAGTTTTCATTCTATTAAATTGACAAGTTTACTTTCTATTAAGATCCATGCTGTGATCACCTTTCATCAGAAAGTTTCCATCTACCTAGGTTAGGTAGAATAATGATCACATGATGTCCTTATACTCAGACCTTCATTTTTCTTGGTCACTGGAGAATATTCTCATTTTAGATATACTTTTTTTTTCCATAAGAAAACCAATATGCTTTTGAGAAATGTAAAAACATTTTCTCTGCTACACTAAGGCTTAAAACAAAATGTGGAAAAATACTATATTATATGTTATAAAAATAGAATTTTAAACCTGGGAGTGCATTAATGTTCACTTAATTTTGTCCCCTTCTTTTGGTGATAAGCAAATAGGAAGTTGAGTGAATAAATAAGATGCCCAAGATGGTACAGTAACCTAACAATAGAGTCAGACTAGAACTCTGGTTCTCTTTTCCTAGTATTAGCTCAATAGAGTGTTTAGAGGGTTTCCAAAAAGAAATATTCCATCAGCATACAGAATAAAGCTTAACATCTGATGGATATGAAATTGATTTTTAAAAATGGCCCACTTTTACAATAGCCGCAGCAGCTGTATTTTGTTAACACTAGTCTTTGTAAGTAAAGAGAACAGGGCATAATAGAAAAAGCATATATTTGGGCCCACATACCTCTGAGTTCAAACAAATTTACCATCCTTTAATAACTATAGAGTATTTTTTTTCTGAACTTGAATAAAGGGGTAAATTAAACTTGTCCCAAATGAAGAATTGAGCTTGGAAGCTAGCAGTATGTTTTGCACATTCAGTAGTTATATGTTCTTTACCTTTTTTAGCTGAAATGTCATTTAATGAGATGCCCATGAAATTTAATAATTATGTAGTCTAACAAATTATATCATGCAATTATAAAAAAACTTAACAAAATCAAACCAATCTAAATAATTCATATTTTATTTAAAAATTCACATATGAGTACCAATGTTCATTGCATTTACCACTTTTTGTTATCATATCCTAAAAACTAATAAGCTGATATATCAAACATTAAGACTGATGACACAGCCGTGATTTCCAGGCATTATCTCCAAAGGCGTGTCTTCGTTAAGCAGGATGTGGAAATGTTTGTTTAAAGGTGAGAAGAAGGTCTTAAAACAATAAAGCTGAAAGAGGAAGAGCTAAAATTCCTGACACAGCCCTTGGGAAAGGGATGGTAAGGTCTGAATATGAGATGGGAAGGATCAGGTGAATCCACTGACTTCTCATGTGTGAGAAAATGTGCCCCACCAGATTCTCCTGCTGATTCACATATTCTGGATTAATAGTATTTTTCTAATTCATGCACCACATGAAGAGAAATATACTAGCACAGATGTGTGAAAACAGCGACTGCTCAACTTATTTGTTGTGATCACTGAAATCCATTTTCCCATTAGTCTGCTCATTAGTATCCAGGATGAAAGTGCATGCTTTATTGTGCACAGCCAATATACTTCTAGGCCTTCAGCAAGTGAGAAGAAAAGAGAGGAAGTAAGGAGAAAGGAAAACCTTCTGAAAACAGGGCTCCACTATCTGGGGATAGAGGAGGGACCAGGTCGAGCAGAGCAAGCCTCACTCTGCTCCAGGATGTAGCTACAACTGCAAGGCAGGAACTTGCTCATTTGCATTCATTTTCTAGTCCTATTCAGCTTCTCACACATTCTAAGGGCAGGGATAAGTAACAGGTAGGTTGTGAGGGTTCCTCTCTTACTCCATCGTTGCTAATGGAGTATTAGGGCCTGATACTATCTGAAGTTCCTACAAAATTGATCAGTATTTTTGAAATACCACACCTAGGATTTCAGGGACATTGAGGAGACAAGGCTTGTCTTAGGCCAACCCATTGTGTAGAATATGTTGTTTTTCTTACACCTTCTTTGTATGCAATTCCTGTGACAGTATATACATCTTGCTAAAAGTTCTTGCCCTGTCTCTGCTATGACCCCTTCCTCTGACAGAGGTCACATGTCTCAAACTCAACTTCATCTCTTACTTCTATCCACTCCACCATGAATAATTGTTCTTTCACTGATCTCTTTTGGATCTCTTTTGGATTGATCTCTTTTGGATATTTGTTGATCTCTTTTGGATATTTGTAAGACAACCAAGTGTGATTATATTCATAACATAACCTCTAGACCCAGGGCACTGTTTTTAGAAATATACCTTATATCTGATATACCCTCTTTCTTCTTTCCTGTCGGCATGGCAAGGAATATTGACTTTCTACACCCACCATCTACCCAGTCCCTATAAATCCACATGTGAGAACTCATAATGAATTGTGATGAGAATGTACAGTCCTTACCAGTTTATAAGTAAAAATGAAGTGGTATTTTCATTCACATCCCAAATGCAACAACTTTAATCCTCTTTCTATTCCTTAAGCAGGAATTCCAGACTTTTCCACATGATCTTCCACATGACCCAAATATTGCCCTGAACGTACCCAAGTTACTTGTCCTTGTTGGTGATTCCACCTTTCCTTAATTCATGCTTACTCCTTCTTGATTAGAGAACAGGGAAGAATGTGTCTCAGGCAAATCCTCCACATGATTAGAAAATGATGGATATCACGGCTTTGTCTGGAACAAAGTTTGCAATGATCTCTCCTTTCAGAGGAAGGAGAAGGAGTCCAGATTCCCAGATCTTCTCAGACTTTTTCCAACAACTCTCTGATTTTGTACTCCGTTAGAAAGCTCTCTCTGAGTAGTGTGACCACATGTCCCTTTTTGCTCAGGAAACCCTGATGTATCATAGTACTCTCAAAAGTGTCTCTGTATGGACAGTAAATTATAGTTTAGAGTCTCTGAAAATCCACATAGAAGAAAAATACTTAGCATCCCTGAATTCTTTTCCCACTTATGATCCAGGCTGCTTTTTCTCTCTGCTTTGGCTTGTCCATCAAAAAGACACCAGCTACTCTCTGTATTCCAAAACTGCACTGGAATTGCTGGTCCACAAATGACAATCTCTCTAGTATCTATTGCATGTAGGTTTTAAAGTTTTCTTCACAAATCTTTACTCTCTTTTTCCAAAGTCCTCGTGGATAAGACACCCTGGTTCTAAAACATGCAGCATTTTCCCCAAAATGAATTACAGGTATGGGTCCTACCCTCTCCCCAGATCCAGGGATCCCCTCAAAAGTCTGGTTCTAGAAGATGATCCATTATGTTTTTCCCCTGTAACCTGGCTTCAATAAAAGCACTTCTTTTCTAAAAATGGGTTTTGATATATTAGAATCTCCATATATATAAATATTTGTTGTGCCATTCTCTTTTCTCTCAGGAGGCTCCTTCAACTTTCTGTGAATTCATGTGTGTCAGTGTATACAAGGCGAGGAGTGTGACTCAACTCCACTTACTTTCAGTGTTCAAAACACAGTGTTATGTTGAGAGGAGGGAGGACACTACCAACATATGCTCTTGCCCAACACATGGTAGTTTTATTTAGAAGTATAGAGTTATGCTTAAGAGAAAAATTAAAACAAACAAAACAGACTATATCTGGAATAGCATGTCTGTTATCAGCTTCACGAAAGGAAATGAGTCATTGAAAATTAAAAAGGATCTCAGAAGAAAAGTTAGCCACATCAAGGGCCAAAGTCTTTATGCCCCTTTGGCTCCATCTACTCCTATTTAGCAACTCTATCCACTCTTATTAGCAACCCCTTGGCACTCAGCCTTGGTCTGCCTGAGGAGAAATGGTCTTAGCAGTGTTATATCCTGCCCCCCATCTGTTGGTAATCTTCCTTTTTCTGACTTTCCTTCATTTCTAGAAAATGACAACAGTAAACAGTGCAGAGGCTCAAAACTGAATTCACACTCCTACTAGTAAATTGAAATCAGGTCATTATCTTACAAGTTGTAGTCTAATATATGGTCCCTGAATCACACTGCTATTACAATTTATGCTAAAAGTGGTTCATACATAAATACTGGATGCCTTTCTTAATATTCACAAGAATTTTTTAAAGAAAATACCTTTTAATTGAAATTAATTTTTATTTTGTGACATTACTGGCATGTGACACCATGTGAGGATTTTTTTTTTTTTTAACTGAGAGTGCTTTCTGATAGGCCAATGGGAAAGGCAAGAAGAATGGGCTACCTTGGTAAGCTAGTGTTTCAGAGTCCCTTAGGAGGAAATTTGTTTCTTTCTTTATTATCTCTCATAACTACCCTTAGAAATGCTCTAATATTTTCAGGTCCTATATCCCTTGGTTTTTTCTTCTTTCAAGATTTAGTTACCTAGAAGCCAGGTGATGGTATTCAAAATAAATCCAGCACAGTGTTTATACTCACTGTACCAATAAAATCATTCAAAATTCCCTTTTGGTAAATGCAAACATGGACACAATCTTTCACTCCTTTTGGTTTCCATTCTACGTGTAATGTGACTTGGAAGATTTTACTCTCAAGAATTGGAGTCATTGTCCCTGGGTTCGTCTGGTGACTTGCTTTGGCCAAACGGAGTGAAGTAAAAAGGTTTTGATGTGCAGGTTCCAAATCTAGGCTGTGAGAGGACTTACACAATCCCACCCACTCTCCTGGGGCCTCTGTCTTCCCCAAGTAAACAACCCTGGGCTAATCCACTGAAGGATGAGATTTCATGTGACCCCTAATCAAACCAGTCTCCTATTTACCCAGAAAGATTGCTGTCACCTAACTGAGCCCAGCTGAGATCAGAAGAACCACCTTCCTAAACCCAGTCCCTATTGCTGACCCACAGAATCATTAACTAAATAAATGTTGTTGCCTTAAGCCACTATGTTTTGTGATAAATTGGTATGCAATATAAAGTAACGCAATATATCTCTTATAACCCATAATGTAAATTTCAAATGTTGCAACATTCATTGTAGTCAAGATCTTTTATAATTCTCTTTAAGCCTGCATTTCCAGTCTCAGTCCTACTACTCCTCCCTTGACAATTTATTCTAATTTATATACTGTACAAGTTTTCTTCATCAAGCAGTGTTTTCTGTGACTCTGTATTTCCAGTTTTTGTTTGTTTGTTTGTTTGTTTGTTTATACACTGTGCTCTCTGTCATGGTCTCACCTATCTGTTCTTGTGAACTCATACTTTTTCTCCAGACCTAGTTCTAATATTATTGACTCCATAATAATTTTCCCAACTCTCCCCAAAGAATGTAATTTTTGACTTTCTGTTTCCACATTTTCCATATAACTTTAATTTTCCACGTTTATCACAGTACACTGTGTTTTTATGTCTCTCGTCCTAGCATCGTGGCAGAGACATAGCTGCAGTAAATTCATCATTATTTACCGAAATTTGTTCCTTACTCTCCAACCCCACCTCCATAGGAGGGATAAATTTCCCCATTGCAGCTAGTACCAACGTAGTCTAACCTAGGTCTTAAAAAGCATCTGGCTTCCACACGCCTGTGGAAGCTTCCAACCACCCTTACTGGGTTAATTCAGAAAAGCAAATGAACTTCTAATCTCAAAACAAAGAAAGCAAAGAGGAGGAGAGCTGCTCGAGCTTCCCTGCTAACATGTGAGCAAGATATTAATATCAGATTATTTTCCTATTTAGTTGTTACACAATATTAAACAGAGTTCCCTGTGCTATACAGTAGGTCCTTGTTGGTTATGCATTTTAAGTATAGCAGTGTGTACATGTTTGAAAAATAATAGATACATGTATATGTATAACTGAATCACTTTGCTGTACACCTGAACTTTGCTGTGTACACTTTGCTATGTACAGTTTGCTGTACACAACATTGTTAATCAACTATACTCCAATATAAAATAAAAAGTTTTTTTTAAAAAAGAATGAGGGTTTCTCTGGTGGCACAGTGGTTGAGAGTCTTCCTGCTGATGCAGGGGACACGGGTTCGTGTCTCAGTCCGGGAAGATCCCACATGCTGTGGAGCGGCTGGGCCTGTGAGCCATGGCTGCTGGACCTGCATGTCCGGAGCCTGTGCTCCGCAATGGGAGAGGCCACAGAAGTGGGAGGTCTGCGTACCGTAAAAAAAAAAAAAAAAAAAAAGAATGGTGAGAGAGAAAAAAGAGAAATTAATATTAATATCAGGTATTTGGTTCCACAGTATTGTAGTATTAGCTAACTGAGATAATAGCTGAATTGATATTTGACAGGCAAACAAATGAAGTTGAGTTTGTGTAGGCTCCTAAGATATTTTTAATAAGAGAGACATTGAATTAAGACCTAGGAAGTTTTGATTGAAAATAAATTAGAATTGTCTTAAAAGACTATTAAATAGCGTATATGTCATCAGTTCTTTACAGTTAAACATATTTTCATCAGGTTTTATCAGATATTTTGTCTTTGTTCACATCTAGCTTGATTCAAATTTCTCTGCTAATAAATTTATTTTTTTTTTCATGATTTAAATAGGCACTAAGTACTCTTAGATGTTAATCTTATATCCCTGGGTGCACACAGCCTAAGATGATGTGAGAGAATAAAATAAAAAGGAGTGGCATTGCATTCCCTGCTACCCCAATTTCTAAAGTAATATATGTTCAAGTTAAAAAAAATAAAATAAAAATACTGAAATGTATAAATTGTAAGGTAAAATCCCACAATCCTGTTATTTAGAGCAAAGTACCAATAACAGTTTGGTATATAGCCTTTCAGGTTTATTTTTTCTGTGCACATAACACTCTTTCTCTTATTCAATATCATATTGGAAAAAGATTTGCTAGATGTCCATTGTTATCCATTCTAAGAGTAGCATGTATACCATTATTGTTGAAATAAAGTACAAATATGGAGTGATTGTTAGATTTCCAACAGAAAAATTACATATTATACTTTGTTTTTACTTCTGAATAATGTCTATGTGGGAAGATGTTCACATTTTTTTCCACTGAAAGTGTGTGCAATGTACAGAATTATGTGATGCTGGGTTATGACTTATGAATTAAAATATGTAAGTCTAAACAGTTGCCTGGTTTCAGAAATACAAGTGAGATTTTCCATTTTATGAATTGTGGTTTAACATTCTTACCACACCATAATATCAGAGCTTACAAAGCACATGGAGTTGGCATATTACATGAAAATGCTGCCACCCTACAGCATTTTTGTGAAAACTTTCTTGAGGAAAATACTTTTCTTGGAAAAAAAAGATTTTTTAATGAATTGCAGTAATAAAAAAGAAAAGTGTTAAATATCCTTTTATATGTAGATAGTCCCAAATGAAATGTAAACTTTTTATGTAAGTCTAAGTTTATATGACAGCAGAAATTCAATACTTTGATATATATATATTTTCTGAGCCATGTAAGAAAAATCTGAACCTGAATTATCTGTCTTTGCCAAAGGGTTCCTAAGTTGCAGAACCATAACTTGTCCTTTGCTCTGCAAGACTATGACTTTCTTTCTGCTTCTAACTTTATTCAAAATTTATTATGATCTTCATGAAGCATGCAGAGAAGACTTTCTACAGCCATTCAGACAATTCACTCATTTCAGCAAGAGGGACAAACAAGGAGAGAAATAAATATGTATAAATAATAATAGATACTAACATAAATTAATAGATTTAAGCAAAAAATAATATTTCACTTGTAGAATGAAAGGGAACTGGCCATAAGATGGTCTGTGGAAGGTAAGAAAAAGCTAATTTTACTGAGAGAAACAGGGAATCTTTATTTAGTCATTGCTCTAAATGTGTCAGTTAATTCTCAGGAAGCAAAAACTAAGAAAAGCCCCGGAGAACTATTTATAGCTTCACATATCTATATATTGAATAAGAAAAATCTAGGTAATAAGTCTAGTGAACAGGAACTTGAAATATGAATACCATAAAAATAGTTTAAATGTATTAAATGATTATTATGAGCCAGGGTATAAGTGTTATTCATCTATTTAATCTCAAAAATCTATTAGGCAAAATATATGGTGACACAGAGGAGTTAAGTGTTTTGCACAGAGAGTTTAAGTTGACAAGAGGCAGAGTTGGGATACAAATCCAAGCCAGCTGGCTTGTTAGACCCATCTCACAAAACTTCCTTTTACTATATACTTACTCTTTCTAGAAAGTAACTAAGACCTTTTATGAGCATTTGAGTATCTTGGTGATCCTCATCCACAAACTATGCAATCTTTAGAGCTTCCATTCCATTCAATGGGTTCATACATTCACTCTATTTACTTCGTATTCAGAGGAAAAAAAAGTCTATACATGAAAGGTGTTAGAGAGAAGAACAAACATACAGGGATTTGTAGGCAGCCTCTAATTTGGAGATTGAATTCTAGGTTTGACATTTATCCTGGAAGATAATTGTTTTTTTTACTTACAAAATGCCCATCCTTGTCACTGAAACCACAAAGTAAGCTTATAATTGTGTGTGCTTTCAATTTCAGAAGCTGAAGAAGGAAATTACAAGTGGAATATGAAAGTGCTTAGCTTCCCGTATGTTCAAAACAAGGAAATCTAACTGAAAGGAGGAAGGTTAGTATTTTATCTTAAAAATGTGCTTGGGGAGGCAAGCATATAAGCATAGCAGAAAAATTAGTATTAGAAAAAAGAGAGCACAAACTTGATATTTAGGATTTTTTTGTGTGTGTGTGTGTCGATTACCATTTGTCATTTTTAAAAAATGAAGTATAGTTGATTTTGCAATATCATGTTAGTTTTAGGTGTACAACATAGTGATTCAATTTTTTTTTTTTTTTTTACCCATTGTTCTTAGATTTTAATAAGTGATTTAAAGTTCCACATGTATTTGGAGCAACATGAAATTTTGTTTTTGTTTTTTTTGCCATTTATATTTTTTTATTAATTTTTTTACATCTTTATTAGAGTATAATTGCTTTACAATGGTGTGTTAGTTTCTGCTTTATAACAAAGTGAATCAGTTATACATATACATATGTTCCCATATATCTTCCGTCTTGTGTCTCCCTTCCTCCCACTCTCCCTATCCCACCTCTCCAGGGATTTTTTTTTATATTTAAAAAAATACATTAACATATTTTTATTTTATAATAATTTCAGAATTTTTTTAAAAATTGAAAAATCATGCAGTGTTCTGGTATAACCTTCACCCAGGCTTCCTTAAATGTTAATATATTTTACAATGTTAACACAGTAGAATGATCATAAACAGAAAATTAATATTAATATAATATTATTAACTAACCTACAGACCTAATTTGAATTTCACCAATTGTCCAAGTAGATTTTTGGGATTTTCAAACATAATCCGTTGTTTATCATTAGCTAATATGTAATAGTAGTGAAAAGGATCTAATCTTTTAAGACCCATCGTACTTAAAGCAACATTACACCTACCCCCCCATCTGTCATCTATCTTTTCTCTGCCCTTTCTTTGAATTTACATATTCTGATTTTATCACATGGTGCTCTTTGTCCTTCACTATATATTGAGCTCCTCAACAGTAGGAAATTTATGTTTATAATTATACTGTTTTTTTTTTTTTTTTTTTTTTTTTTTTTTTTTAATTATACTGTTTTTTAAAATTTATTTTTTATTGACATATAGTTGACTTACAATGTTGTGTTAGTTTCAGGTGTACAGCAAAGTGATTCAATTTTATATATATATATATGTGTGTGCGTGTGTGTATACATATATATATATATATATATTCTTTTTCAGATTCTTTTCCCATATAGGTAATTACAAAATATATAATTATGCTCTTAATACACAGTGCCTGGCACTCAACAAACATTTTTAAAGAGATTGTTTTATTATAAGTGTAAGAAGTAGATTGATCTATCATGTTTGCTAATGATGAAACTGTATACTTTTAGCTGAATACTGCAGTAGAACGCTTACATAATTTATTTGTATGAAAATGTTTATTCAGCTTTTGTCATTTGGACAGTACATATTCATCTTCTGTGGAGATACACGGATGATGCATGCATAACCTCTGAGTCATTTAATATGTAATAGGAAGCAAAAGACAGATAATCTCACAGTTATAAATCAAGCACCAGGATGGGAAGTGCTCTAAGAGAATCAAAAGATGTACTTTGGGATAATCATTATTGCAGTAGCATTAGGAAGAGCTGAGGTGGGATATTACAGGAAAGAAAGGCATCCTCATGAGGTAATTGTATTAATACTGATTTGAGAGCTTGAACGACTAAACAAGTGTAACTAAGGAAAAATGAAAGACCAAATCCCAGAAGTAGAGAAAATCAAAGGATTAAATGAAGACCTTCAAGATGGCAGAGGAGTAAAACGTGGAGATCACCTTCCTCTCCACAAACATATCAGAAATGCATCTACATGTGAAACAGCTCCTACAGAACACCTACTGAACACTGGCAGAAGACTTCAGGCTTCCCAAAAGGCAAGAAACTCTCCATGTAACTGGGTAGGGCAAAAGAAAAAAGAAAAAACAGAGACAAAAGAATAGGGATAGGACCTGCACTTCGGGGAGGGAGCTGTGAAGGAGGAAAAGTTTCCACACACTAGGAAGCCCATTCAATGGTAGAGGCGGGGTGTGTGTGTGTGTGGCAGGGGTTGGGGGGAAGCTGTGGAGCCACAGAGGAGAGCACAGCAACAGGGTTGTGGAGGGCAAAGCAGAGAGATTCCCACACGGAGGATTGGTGCCAGCAGCCTGAGAGGCTTGTCTGCTCACCCACCGGGATGGGTGGCAGCTGGAGGCTGAGGCTCGGGCTTTGGAGGTCAGACCGCAGGGAGAGGACTGGGGTTGGTGCCAGCAGCCTGAGAGGCTTGTCTGCTCACCCACCAGGATGGGTGGCAGCTGGAGGCTGAGGCTCGGGCTTTGGAGGTCAGACCACAGGGAGAGGACTGGGGTTGGCTGCGTGAACACAGCCTGAAGTGGGGTAGTGTGTTACAGCTAGCTGGTAGAGAATCCGGAACTCTAGAACTGCCTAAGAGGCAAGAGACCATTGTTTTGTGGTGTGCGAGGAGAGGGGATTCAGAGCACCACCTAAATGAGCTCCAGAGACAGACACGAGCCACGGCTATCAGTGTGGACACAAGAGACGGTCATGAGATGCTAACACTGCTGCTGCAGCCACCAAGAAGCCTGTGTGCAAGCACAGGTCACTGTGCACACCTCCCCTCCTGGGAGACTGTGCATCCCGCCACTGCCAGGGTCCTGTGATCCTGGGAGAACACACGGCATGCCTCAAACTGTTGCAACATCATGCTGGCCTCTGCTGCTGCAGGCTCACTCCACGTTCTGTACCTCTCCCACCCAGTGGTCTGAGTGAGCCAGAGCCCCCCGAATCAGCTGCTCCTTTAACCCCATCCTATCTGAGTGGGAACACAGCCCTCAGGAGACCTACACACAGAGGTAGGGCCAAATCCAAAGCTGAACCCCAGAAGCTGTGCGAACAAAGAAGAGAAAGAGAGACTTCCCTGGTGGTGCCGTGGTTGGGAGTCTACCTGGCTATGTAGGGGACATGGGTTCATGCCCTGGTCTTGGAGGATTCCACATGCCACGAGGCGGCTGGGCCCGTGGGCCGTGGCTGCTGGGCCTGTGCGTCCAGAGCCTGTACTCCCCAGTGGGAGAGGCCACAAGAGTGAGAGGTCTGCATACTGAAAAAAAAAAAAAAAAAAAAAGGAAGAGAAAGAGAATTCTCTCCCAGTAGCCTCAGGAGCAGTGGAGGAAATCTCCACAATCAACTTGAGGTACACTGCATCTGTGGAATACCTGAATAGACAACGAATCATCCCACAATTTAGGTGGTGGACTTTGGGAGCAACTATAGACTTGGGGTTTGCTTTCTGCATCTAATTTGTTTCTGATTTTATGTTTATCTTAGTTTAGTATTTAGAGCTTATTATCACTGTTAGATTTGTTTATTTGCTTGCTCTCCTAATTTTTTTCTTATATGTATATTTTTTCTTTTTTCCTTTTTCTCCTTTTGTGAGTGTTGATGTGCTTCTTTGTGTGATTTTGTCTGAATAGTTTTGCTTTTACCATTTGTCCTAGGGTTCTGTCTGTCCATTTTTGTTTTGTTTTTTTTAATATAGTTTTCAGCAGTTCTTATTGTTGCTGGGTTTGTTTTTTTGATTTAGTTGCTCTCTTCTTTCTTTCATTCTTTTTTTAATTACTTTTTAATTTTTTTCATTTTTAATAATTTTTTATTTTAATAAGTTTATTTCTTTTTATTTTATTTATTTTCTTTCCTTCTTTCATTTTTTCTCCCTTTCTTCTGAGCCATGGGGCTGATAGTGT
The DNA here is from genome assembly GCF_011762595.2 of Tursiops truncatus. Classification (NCBI taxonomy): domain Eukaryota; kingdom Metazoa; phylum Chordata; class Mammalia; order Artiodactyla; family Delphinidae; genus Tursiops; species Tursiops truncatus. Next base: position 126,866,547 of record NC_047037.1, read on the forward strand.
CTTGGTGCTCCAGGTGGGTGTCAGACCTGTGCCTCTGAGGTGGGAGAGCCGAGTTCAGGACATTGGTCCACCAGAGACCTCCCAGCTCCATGTAATATCAAATGGTGAAAGCTCTCCTGGAGATTTCCATCTCAAAGCTAAGACACAGCTCCACTCAATGAGGAGCAAGCTGCAGTGCTGGACACCCTATGCCAAACAACTAGAAAGACAAGAACACAACCCACTGATTAAAAGAGGGGCTGCCTAAAATCATAATAAGATCACAGACACGCCAAAACACACCACCAGACACAGTCCTGCCCACCAGAGAGATAAGATCCAGCCTCATTCACCAGAATACAGGCATCAGTCCCCTCCATGAGGAAGCCCACACAACCCACTGAACCAACCTTACCCACTAGGGGAAGACACCAAAAACAATGGGAACTACGAACCTGCAGCCTGTGAAAAGAAGACCACAAACACAGTAACTTAAGCAAAATGAAAAGACAGACAAACACACAGCAGATGAAGCAACAAGATAAAAACTCACCATACCTAACAAACGAAGAGGAAATAAGCAGTCTACCTGAAAAATAATTCAGAGTAATGATAGTAAAGATGATATAAAATCTTGGAAACAGAATGGAGAAAATACAAGAAACATTTAACAAGGACCTAGAAGAACTAAAGAGCAAGCTAACAATGATGAAAAACACAATAAATGAAATTAAAAATTCTCTAGAAGGAACAATAGCAGAATAACTGAGACAGAAAAACAGATAAGTGAACTGGAAAATAAAATAGTGGAAATACCTACTGAAGAGCAAAATAAAGAGAAAAGAATGCAAATAATTAAGGACGATAATAGAGACCTCTGGAAGAATATTAAATGCACCAATATTCGAATTATAGGGGTCCCAGAAGAAAAAGAGAAAAAGCAAGGGACTGAGAAAATATTTGAAGAGATTATAGTTGAAAACTTCCCTAATATGGGAAAGGAAAGAGTCAATCAAGTCAAGGAAGTGCAGAGTCCCACACAGGATAAATCCAAGGAGAAACACACCAAGACACATATTAATCAAACTATCAAAAATTAAATACAAAGAAAAAATAATAAACTCAGCAAGGGAAAAACAACAAGTAACATACAAGGGAATCCCCATAAGGTTAACAGATTATCTTTCAGCTGAAACCCTGCAGGAAAGAAAGAGTGGCAAGACATATTTAAAGGGAGGAAAGGGAAAAACCTACAACCAAAATTACTCTACCAAGCAAGGATCTCATTCAGATTTGACAGAGAAATTAAAACCTTTACAGACAAACAAAACCTAAGAGAATAGAGCACCACAAAACCAGCTTTACAACAAATGCTATAGGAACTTCTCTAGGCAGGAAACACAAGAGAAGGAAAAGACCTACAATAACAAACCCAAAACAATTAAGAAAATAGGAATAGGAACATATATATCAATAACTACCTTAAATGTAAATGGATTAAATGCTCCCACCAAGAGACATAGACTGGTTGAATGGATACAAAAACAAGTCCCTTACACCCACTTCAGACCTAAGGACACTTACAGACTGAAAGTGATGGGATGGAAAAAGATATTCCATGCAAGTGGAAATCAAAAGAAAGCTGGAGTAGCAATTCTCATATCAGACAAAATAGACTTTAAAATTAACACTATTAAAAGAGACAAAGAAGGACACTCTATAATGATCTAGGGATCCATCCAAGAAGAATACATAACAATTATAAATAGTTATGCACCTAACATAGCAGCACCTCAAGACATAAGGCAAATGCTAACAGCCATAAAAAGGGAAATTGACAGTAACACAGTCATAATAGGGGACTTTAGCACCCCACTTCACCAATGGACAGATCAACCAATATGAAAACCAATAAGGAAACATGAGCTTTAAATGACACATTAAACGAGATGGACTTAATTGATATTTATAGGGCATTCCATTCAAAAACAGCAGAATACACTTTCTTTTCAAGTGCTCATGGAGCATTCTCCAGGATAGATCATATCTTGGATCACAGATCAAGCCTGGGTAAATTTAAGAAAATTGAAATTGTATCAAGTATCTTTTCTGACCACAGCGCTATGAGACTAGATATCAATTACAGGAAAAAAATATGTAAAATATACAAACAAATGGAGGCTAAACAATACACTACTTAATAATGAAGAGGTGACTGAAGACATCAAAGTGGAAATCAAAAAATGCCTAAAAACAAATGACAATGAAAACACGACCACCCAAAACCCATGGGATGCAATAAAATCAGTTCTAAGGGGGAAGGTTATAACAAAAGAATCCTACCTCAAGAAGCAAGAAACATCTCAAATAAACAACCTAACCTTACACCTAAAGAAATTAGAGAAAGAAGAACCAAAATAAACACCCAAAGTTAGCAGACAGAAGAAATTATAAGTATCATGTCAGAAATAAATGAAAAAATAATGAAGGAAATGATAGCAAAGATCAATAAAACTATAAGCTGTTTCCTTGAGAAGATAAACAAAATTGATAAACCATTAGCCAGACTCATCAAGTAAAAAGGGAGAAGAGTCAAATCAACAGATTTAGAAATGAGAAAGGAGAAGTAACAACTGACACTGCAGAAATACAAAGGATCATGAGAGATTACTACAATCAACTATATGCCAATAAAATGGACAACCTGGAAGAAATGGACACATTCTTAGAAACACACAACCTTCTGAGAGTTAACCAGGAAGACATAGAAAATATAAACAGACCAATCACAAACACTGAAATTGAGACTGTGATCAAAAATCTTCCAACAAACAAAAACCCAGGACCAGATGGCTTCACAGGTGAATTCTATCAAACATTTAGAGAAGAGCAAACACCTAACCTTCTCAAACTCTTCCAAAGTATAGCAGAGGGAGGAACACTCCCAAGCTCATTCTATGAAGCCACCATCACCCCGATACCAAAGTCAGAGAAAGATGTCACAAAGAAAGAAAACTACAGGCCAATATCACTGATGAACATAGATGCAAAAATCCTCAACACAGTACTAGCAAACAGAATCCAACCACACATTAAAAGGATCATACAACATGATCAAATGGGGTTTATCCCAGGAATGCAAGGATTCTTCAATATACGCAAATATATCAATCAATGTGATAAACCATATTAACAAATTCAAGGAGAAAAAACATATGATCTTCTCAATAGAGGCAGAAAAAAGCTTTAGACATATTTTAACAACAAGTTATGATAAAAAAAAAAAACCTCCAGAAAGTAGGCACAGAGGGAAATTACCTCAACATAATAAAGGCCATATATGAGAAACCCACAGCCAACATCATTCTCAATGGTGAAAAACTGAAACTATTTCCTCTAAGATGAGGAACAAGACAAGGTTGCTCACTCTCACCACTATTATTCAACATAGTTTTGGAAATTTTACCCACAGCAATCAGAGAAGAAAAAGAAATAAAAATAATCAAAATCAGAAAAGAAGAAGTTAAGCTGTCACTGGTTGCAGGTGACATGATACTATACATAAAGAATCCTAAAGATACTACCAGAAAACTACTAGAGCTAATCATTGATTTTGGTCAATTAGCAGGATACAAAATTAATGCACAGACATCTCTTGCATTCTTATACACTAATGATGAAATATGGTCATCTTATTTTTGATAAAGGAGGCAAGAATATACAATAGAGAAAAGACAGCCTCTTCCTTATGTGGTGCTGGGAAAACTGGACAGCTACATGTAAAAGAATGAAATTAGAACACTTCCTAACACCATACACAAAAATAAACTCAAAATGGATTAAAAACTAAATATAAGGCCAAACACTATAAAAGTCCTACAAGAAAACATAGGCAGAACAGTCTATGACATAAATGACAGCAAGATCCTTTTTGATACACCTCCTAGAGAAATGGAAATAAAAACAAAAATAAACAAATGGGACCTAATGAAACTTAAAAGCTTTTGCAGAGCAAAAGACACCATAAACAAGATGAAAAGACAACCTTCAGAATGGGAGAAAGTATTTGCATGTGAATCAATTGACAAAGGATTAATCTCCAAAATTTACAAGCAGCTCATGAAGCTCAATATCAAAAAAACAAACAACCCCGTCCAAAAATGGGCAGAAGACCTAAATAGACATTTCTCTAAAGAAGATATACAGATTGCTAACAAACTCATGTAAGGATGTTCAACATCACTAATCATTAGAGAAATGCAAATCAAAACTACAATGAGGTATCACCTCACACCAGTCAGAATGGCCACCATCAAAAAATCTACAAACAATAAATGCTGGAGAAAAGGGAACCCTCTTGCACTGTTGGTGGGAATGTAAATTGATACAGCCACTATGGAGAACAGTAAGGAGGCTCCTTAAAAAACTACAAATAGAATTACCATACGACCCAGCAATCCCACTACTGGGCATATACCGTGAGCAAACCATAATTCAAAAAGAGTCATGTACCACAATGTTCATTGCAGCTCTATTTACAATAGCCAGGACATGGAAGCAACCTAAGTGTCCATTGACAGATGAATGGATAGAAAAATGTGGCACATATATAGAATGGAATATTACTCAGCCATAAAAAGAAATAAAAGTGGGTTATTTGTATTGAGGCGGATAGACCTAGAGTCTGTCATACAGAATTAATTGTCAGAAAGAGAAAAACAAATATCGTATGCTAACACATATATATGAATTCTAAAACAAACAAACAAACAAACAAAAATGCTTCTGAAAAACCTAGGGACAGGATAGGAATAAAGATGCAGACGTAGAGAATGGACTTGAGGACATGGGGAGGGCGAAGCGTAAGCTGGGTCGAAGTGAAAGAGTGGCATGGACGTATATACACTACCAAACGTAAAATAGAATGCTAATGGGAAGCAGCCACATAACACAGGGAGATAAACTCTGTGCCTTATGACCACCTACAGGGGTGGGATAGGGAGGTTAGGAGGGAGATGCAAGAGGGAGGAGATATGGGGATGTATGTATATATATAGCTGACTCACTTTGTTATAAAGCAGAAACTAACATGCAATTGTAAAGCAATTATACTCCAATAAAGATGTTAAAAAATAAAAGGATCAAATGAAATTTGCTGATAGATGATTTTAAAGAATGGAAATCTAAGACTTTGATATATGTTGGGAAGGTTTTTTAGGCATTTTCAGAACATTAAAAAAATATCTGAGGCTCATAACCAAAGCAGGTATTTCCTAAACAGGTAAGAGACAAGTCTTGCTATGGACAGGTTTTTAAAATGATACAGTTTTAGTTTTAGAAACAGAAATTTATCAATAACATTTAGGATGGATTAGAGGGAAAACAGGTACTGAATATGAGGAGGCCAGAGGTTATTTTTTCTTGAAAAAGCAAAAAGGACCTGGACTCTGGTATTAGCAATGGGAATTACAGAGAAGGAAGAGATAATTGATGATATGTGGAGGTAATACAAAATACATTGTATAAAGGCCATATAAGCACTTAGCCTAGAAATTGCTTTGATAGAGATAGCATACAAAGAACATATGTGGTACATAAAAAGTTGTGCTAATCCAAAAACAGGTAAAATAGCCAGAGTATTGAGATAAAGCTGTATAAAACAATGAAAATTAAGCTGGGATTTGAACGAAACACAAAAATTGATCGATAGAATATGTGGAAGAATTTCCATGTAGGAAGTCAAAGCATGAGACAGTGGTCCAGAACTAATAGTCTACCACCCTGGTTTAGGGGTGGTATGGTAGAACCCAGACTGATTGAGACTAAATGTTCATACAGAGTAGTTTTAGGGAAAAAATAATTTGGGATAGATAAAACATTATTGCAGACATTATTAACTTGAAAACAGTAGATACATTTTAATGTAATATAGTTGGTATTAAGGTATCTTTGGAGGCTCTGAAACAAACAAACAAACAAATATCAGATATTCTCAATCATTCCTATAGCAATGTACCCTGTAGAATTGAGGTTGGGTGGAATAGAAGACCAAGGTTCCATTGGAGGGCAATTAAAAGGCAATTGAATTGATTTAATATAAAGCTTTTAGACTCCTCACAGGGAGAATGTCCCTAGAAATGATGAAAGGACAAATCCAAGAAATACAAGGACTCAGTGTCTCTTGAAAGAGAAAGGAGAGTGGTGAGCTGAAGATAGCCAGGTGAGTGAGGGGTGGCAGAGAAAGCAAATGGAAGAGTTTGGAAGAGAATCTAGGTCAGTGTGTGTGTATTCATTTGAGGATGATGACAGGATATTCTATTTGAGTAAAAATCTTGGAAGTGGATGGAACTATAAAACTGAAGCTTTAATAAGTAGTTGGGGCTAGAGAGTTACATCTGAATATCATTAATATACAATCAAGTGAGTGGGTGATTTTCTTAAGCACATAGGGAGAGAAGATTAAAGACAATAAACTGATAACTGGGAGGCCATTGATAATATAGGTCATCAAGAAGAAAAGGCAACAAAGAAATCAATGCTGATGGTATAATTAATATAATATATGTCAGTTATTGAGCAATTATTCTGAACCTGGAGCTGTGATAAGAGTTTTACATTTAATGTGATATAACACAATCTTTAGGCAAAGAGGTAAATTTGGTAGAATCTGGTAAAATATAAAAGCAGTGTCTCAGTTATCAAAAGACATGAAGGTCATGATCAAAGGTCTCAAAACAAGATATGGATTAAGATAATTCCTAGGGTCTGGCTAAACTGAATACCACAAACTGGAAAGCCTTCTAAGGAGGTGCAAGGATTTGGAAAGCCAGATTAAAAGCCTCTCTGCTGTTCAATTACTGTGAGAGTCAAAAAAGGTCAAAGAACTCATGTGGGAAAATGAGGCCTTTGTATTGAAATAGACATGATATTACTATGACTGTTTAAGAGATTACAGATGATCCCCAATAGAGATTACAGATGATTTATGAATACAATTACACATGTAATTGTATTCATAAATGTCCTATGGTGGTTCTCATAAAATCAATAAATTGATTATATAGATTTTCCATAAAATAAATAATACTAAGAATAATAATCTGTCACACATTTAGACTTATAATAACCAAAGGATTCTATTAGCCTTGACACTTACAACAAACCTTCAAGATAGATCTCATGACATGATTTTATAGTTAGAAATACTGAGATCTGGACTGTGTAAGTAATTTTTCCAGTTCACCTAGCTGTAATTGCCAGAAACATACATCTGGACCAGAGCTGCATTGTCTCACAGCATCACTCTTTTCCTCTGGTCCATACTGCTTCCTGCAGGATTTTGTTATCTACCTCTCTGCTCCTGAACATAGAAATAAAAGATATGTAATCCATACCAACAAAGCCATTGCATACAATTCTCTTTTAACAATTTTTTCATTAACCTGAAATGTTGGAGAACGGGTCTCAAAATATTTGGCAGTTTGATGGTTTTGATCCCTAAAATGTTGTCCATGTTATAAAAATGGCAAAGACACTCAAGATTAATACCATTTTCTTTATGGTGCCCCTGGTTCCATAGATAATAAACAACTAATGCCACAAATGTGAGTTATGCTCCGGAATGATAGGAAGAGATCAGTTTAAGATGTGAAGAATGAGGGAGTAAACTCTCTCCTGACAGATGGATTGTTTTCATGTTTTTATAATATCCACACAATTTCCATCTGAGGTCATTTTTAATTTACACCACACTTTATCTCTCTTGATCCACCTTTTTCTCAAGGTATGCTGCGCTGAGGTTTTGTTTTTGTTATCCCACCCACATGTGGTTGGCCTATACTAACATACACACACCCAGCTTGGGTTGTTTCCAACACAAATACCAATGGTATTCACACTATGGGAAAGAGAGTAGCTTGGTTAGAATTTGATGTGGAGGTTAATGTCCAAGCCCACACTTACATAGCACAGCTAAATGCTAGAAAAATGAAACGCTGTAGAAATAGAATACTCAGAAGCTTAGAGGCAAATATATGTTTTCTATTTTGCTGCATAAGAAATATAATTATTATTGCCTCTCAACATCTGCATAGGAAACAGAGAAAAGCACAGCATCATTTGAGGAAGGTCAAAAATTCATAGGCTCTTAAGGTGTTTCTCCAACAGTATGTTCTACCTGAAAATACAAACAATCAGTTGTATTCTTTTAGTAGATGGATTTCACACACACAGATACACACACACACCAAACACACCTTATAAAAAGAAGTTAATTTGTGAGTGAACAGTATTCAGAGCTAGTAATGCCACAGGGATTTGTTTACCAATTTTACTTTAAAAATATACACAGAACCGTTAGATATAAAACTTAACTGAGGAGAAACCAGACAGGAAGAAACGTGGGTTTCATACTTAAAAAGCACTTAGGCGGAGGAGAGGGGGAAAATGGAGGAAGAGTAAGACATGGAAATCACTTTCCTTCCCACAGATACACCAGAAATACATCTACACGTGGAACAACACCTACAGAACACCCACTGAACGCTGGCAGAAGACCTCAGACCTCCCAAAAGGCAAGAAACTCCCCACGTACCTGGGTAGGGCAAAAGAAAAAAGAATAAACAGAGACAAAAGGATAGGGACGGGACCTGCACCAGTGGGAGGGAGCTGTGAAGGAGGAAAGGTTTCCACAAACTAGGAACCCCTTTCGCGGGCAGAGACTGCAGGTGGTTGAGGGGGAAGCTTCGGAGCCGTGGAGGAGAGCACAGCCACAGGGGTGGGGAGGGCAAAGCAGAGAGATTCCCGCACAGAGGACCGGTGCTGACTGGCACTCACCAGCACGAGAGGCTTGTCTGCTCACCCACCGGGTCGGGCGAGGGCTGGGAGCTGAGGCTCGCGCTTTGGAGGGTGGATCCCAGGGAGAGGACTGGCAGCATGAACACAACCTGCAGGGGGTTAGTGCACCATGGCTAGCCAGGAGGGATTCCGGGAAAAAGTCTGGAGCTGCCAAAGAGGCTAGAGACTATTTTTTTTTTAATTTTATTTATTTATTTATTTATGGCTGTGTTGGGTCTTCATTTCTATGTGAGGGCTTTCTCTAGTTGCAGCGAGTGGGGGCCACTCTTCATTGCGGTGCGCAGGCCTCTCACTATCGCGGCCTCTCTAGTTGCCGAGCACAGGCTCCAGACACACAGGCTCAGTAGTTGTGGCTCACGGGCCTAGTTGCTCTGCGGCATGTGGGATCTTCCCAGATCAGGGCTCGAACCTGTGTCCCCTGCATTAGCAGGCAGATTCTCAACCACTGCGCCACCAGGGAAGCCCGGCAAGAGACTTTTTCTTCCCTCTTTGTTTCCTGGTGCACAAGGAGAGGAGATTAAGAGTACTGTCTAAAGGAGCTCCAGAGACAGGCAAGAAACGCTAAGGCCGCTGCTGCTGCCACCAAGAAGCCTGTGTGTGAGCACAGGGCACTATCCACACCTCCCCTCCCAGGAGCCTGTGCAGCCTGCCACTTCCAGGGTCCTGTGATCCAGGGACAATTTCGCCGGGAGAACACACAGCACGCCACAGGCTGGTGCAACGTCACGCTGGCCTCTGCTGCTGCAAGCTCACCCCACATCCATAACCCTCCCTACCCCTGGCCTGAGTGAGCCAGAGCCCCTGAAGCAGCTGCTCTTTAATCCGGTCCTGTCTGAAGGAAGAACAGACACCCTCCGGTGACCTACATTTAGAGGCAGGGCCAAATCCAAAGCTGAGGCCCAGCAGCTGTGCGAACAAAGAGGAGAAAGGGAAATTTCTCCCAGCAGCCTCAGGAGCAGTGGATTAAATCTCCAAGATCAACTTGATGTACCCTGCAACTGTGGAATACCTGAATAGACAACGAATCATCCCAAATTGAGGAGGTGGACTTTGAGAGCAAGATGTATTATTTTTTTTCCCCTTTTCCTCTTTTTGTGAGTGTGTATGTGTATGCTTCTGTGAGAGATTTTGTCTGTATAGCTTTGCTTTCACCATTTGTGCTACGGTTATGTCCATACAGTTTTGTTTTGTTTTTTACTTAAAAAAATTTTGTTCTCTTAATAATTATTTTTTATTTTAATAACTTTTTTTATTTTATCTTACTTTATTTTATTTTATCCTCTTTCTTTATTTCTAATTTTTCGCCCTTTTATTCTGAGCCGTGTGGATGAAAGGCTCTTGGTGTTACAGCCAGGAGTCAGTGCTGTGCCTCTGAGGTGGGAGAGCCAACTTCAGGACACTGGTACACAAGAGACCTCCCAGCTCCACGTAATATCAAATGGCAAAAATCTCCCAGAGATCTCCATCTCAACACCAACACCAAGCTTCACTCAACGACCAGCAAGCTACAGTGCTGGACATCCTATGCCAAACAACCAGCAAGACAGGAACACAACACCACCCATTAGCAGAGAGGATGCCTAAAATCATAATAAGGCCACAGACACCCCAAAACACACCACGACGTGGACCTGCCCACCAGAAAGACAAGATCCAACCTCATCCACCAGAACACAGGCACTAGCCCCCTCCACCAGGAAGCCTACACAACCCACTGAACCAACTTTAGCCACTGGAGACAGACATCAAAAACAACAGGAACTATGAACCTGCAGTCTGCAAAAAGGAGACCCCAAATGCAGTAAGATAAGCAAAGTGAGAAGACAGAAAAACACACAGCAGATGAAGGAGCAAGATAAAAACCCACCAGACCTAAAAAATGAAGAGGAAATAGGCAGTCTACCTGAAAAAGAATTCAGAATATGATAGTAAAGATTATCCCAAATCTTGGAAATAGAATAGAGAAAATGCAAAAAAAAATTTAACAAGGACCTAGAAGAAATAGAGATGAAACAAGCAACGATGAACAGCACAATAAATGAAATTAAAAATACTCTATAAGGAACCAATAGCAGAATAACTGAGGCAGAAGAATGGATAAGTGACCTGGAAGATAAAATAGTGGAAATTACTACTTCAGAGCAGAATAAAGAAAAAAAGAATGAAAAGAACTGAGGACAGTCTCAGAGACCTCTGGGACAATAGTAAATGCACCAACATTTGAATTATAGGGTTCCAGAAGAAGAAGAGAAACAGAAAGGGACTGAGAAAATAGTTGAAGAAGTTAGAGTTGAAAAATTCCCTAATATGGGAAAGGCAATAGTTAATCAAGTCCAGGAAGCACAGAGAATCCCATACAGGATAAATCCAAAGAGAAACATGTCACGACACATATTAGTCAAACTGTCAAAAATTAAATACAATGAAAACATATTAAAAGCAGCAAGGGAAAAGCAACAAATAACACACAAGAGAATCCCCATAAGGTTAACAGCTGATCTTTCAGCAGAAACTCTTCAAGCCAGAAGGGAGTGGCAGGACATATTTAAAGTGATGAAGGAGAAAAACCTACAACCAAGATTACTCTACCCAGCAAGGATCTCATTCAGATTTGATGGAGTAATGAAAACATTTACAGACAAGGAAAAGCTGAGAGAGTTCAGCACCACCAAACCAGCTTTACAACAAATGCTAAAGGAACTTCTCTAGGCAAGAAACAGAAGAGAAGGAAAAGACCTACAATATCAAACCCAAAACAATTAAGAAAATGGGAATAGAAACATACATATTGATAATTACCTTAAATGTAAATGGATTAAATGCTCCCACCAAAAGACACAGACTGGCTGAATGGATACAAAAACAAGACCCATATATATGCTGTCTACAAGAGACCCACATCAGACCTAGGGACACATACAGACTGAAAGTGAGGGGATGGAAAAAGATATTCCATGCAAATGGAAACCAAAAGAAAGCTGGAGTAGCAATTCTCATATCAGACAAAATAGACGTTAAAATAAAGACCATTACAAGAGACAAAGAAGGACACTACATAATGATCAAGGGATCATTCCAAGAAGAAGATATAAAAATTCAAAATATTTATAGTCCCAACTTAAGTGCACCTCAATACATAAGGCAGATATTAACAGCCATAAAAAGGGAAATTGACAGTAACACATTCATAGTAGAGGACTTTAACACCCCATTTTCACCAATGGACAGATCATCCAAAATGAAAATAAATAAGGGAACAAAAGTATTAAATAATACATTAAATAAGACCATCAACCTTAATTGATATTTATAGGATATTCTATACAAAAACAACAGAATACACATTTTTCTCAAGGGCTCATGGAACACTCTCCAGGATAGATCATATCTTGGGTCACATATCAAGCCTTGGTAAATTTAAGAAAATTGAAATTGTATCAAGTTTCTTTTCCAACCACAACACTGTGAGACAAGATATCAATTACAGGAAAAGATCTGTAAAAATACAAACACATTGAGGATAAACAATATACTACTTAATAACCAAGCGATCATTGAGGAAATCAAAGAGGAAATGAAAAAATACCCAGAAACAAATGACAATGGGGACGCTATGACCCAAAACCTATGGGATGCAGCAAAAGCAGTTCTACAAGGGAAGTTTATAGCAATAAAATCCTACCTTAAAAAACAGGAAACATCTCAAATAAACAACCTAACCTTACACCTAAAGCAAATAGGGAAAGAAGAACCAAAAAAAATCCAAAGTTAGCAGAAGGAAAGAAATCATAAAGATCAGATCAGAAACAAATGAAAAAGAAATGAAGAAAATGATCGCAAAGATCAATAAATCCAAAAGCTGGTTCTTTGAGAAGATAAACAAAATTGATAAACCATTAGCCAGACTCATCAAGAAAAAAAGGGAGAAGACTCAAATCAATAGAATTAGAAATGAAAAAGGAGGAGTAACAACTGACACTGCAGAAATACCAAAGATCATGAGAGATTACTACAAGCAACTCTATTCCAATAAAGTGGAAAACCTGGAAGAAATGGACAACTTCTTAGAAAAGCACAACCTGCCAAGAATGAATCAGGAAGATATACAAAATATAAACAGACCAATCACAAGCACTGAAATTGAAACTGTGATTAAAAATCTTCCAACAAACAAAAGCCCAGGACCAGATGGCTTAACAGATGAATTCTATCTTACATTTAGAGAAGAGCCAACACCTATCCTTCTCAAACTCTTCCAAAACATAGCAGAGGGAGGAACACACCCAAACTCATTCTACGAGGCCACCATCACTCTGATACCAAAACCAGACAAAGATGTCACAGAGAAAACTACAGGCCATATCACTGGTGAACATAGATGTAAAAATCCTCAACAAAATACTAGGAAACAGAATCCAGCAGCACATTAAAAGGATCATACACCATGATCAAGTGGGCTTTATTCTAGGAATGCAAGGATTCTTCATTGTATGCAAATCAATCAACATTATACACCATATTAACGAATTAAAGGAGAAAAACCATATGATCCTCTCAATAGACACATAGAAAGCTTTCAAAAACATTCAACACCCATTTATGATAAAAACCCTGCAGAAAGTAGGCACAGAGGGAACTTTCCTCAACATAATTAAGGCCATATATGACAAACCCACAGCCAACATCGTTCTCAATAGTGAAAAACTGAAACCATTACCACTAAGAGCAGGAACAAGACAAGGTTGCCCACTGTCACCACTCTTATTCAAAATAGTTTTGGAAGTTTTAGCCACAGCAATCACAAAAGAAAAGGAATCCAAATCGGAAAAGAAGTAAAGCTGTCACTGTTTGCAGATGACATGACACTATACATAGAGAATCCTAACGATGCTACCAGAAAACTACTAGAGCTAATCAATGAATTTGGTAAAGTAGCAGGATACAATATTAATGCACAGAAATCTCTGGCATTCCTATACACTAATGATGTAAAATCAGAAATTGAAATTAAGAAAATACTCCCATTTACCATTGCAACAAAAAGAATAAAATATCTCGGAATAAACCTACCTAAGGAGACAAAAGACCTGTATGCAGAAAATTATAAGACACTGATGAAAGAAATTAAAGATTATACAAATAGTTGGAGAGATATACCATGTTCTTGGCTTAGAAGAATCAACATTGTGAAAATGACTCTACTACCCAAAGCAATCTACAGATTCAATGCAATCCCTATCAAACTATCACTGACATTTTTCACAGAACTAGAACAAAAAATTTCACAATTTATATGGAAATACAAAAAACCCCGAATAGCCAAAGCAATCTTGAGAATGAAAAACAGAGCTGGAGGACTCAGGCTCCCTGACTTCAGACTCTATTACAAAGCTACAGTAATCAAGACAGTATGGTACTGGCACAAAAATAGAAATATAGATCAATGGAACAGGATGGAAAGCCCAGAGATAAACTCACACAGTTATGGTCACCTTATCTTTGATAAAGGAGGTAGGGATGTACAGTGGAGAAACGACAGCCTCTTCAATACGTGGTGCTGGGAAAATTGGACAGGTACATGTAAAAGTATGAGATTTGAACACTCTCTAAAACCATTCACAAAAATAAGCTCAAAATGGATTAAAGACCTAAATGTAAGGCCAGAAACTATCAATCTCTTATAGGAAAACATAGGCAGAACACTCTATGACATAAATCACAGCAAGATCCTTTTTGACCCACCTCCTAGAGACATGGAAATAAAAATAAAAATAAACAAATGGGACCTAATGAAACTTAAAAGCTTTTGCACAGCAAAGGAAACCATAAACAACACCAAAGGACAACCCTCAGAATGGGAGAAAATATTTTCCAATGAAACAACTGACAAAGGATTAATCTCCAAAATTTATAAGCAGCTTATGCAGCTCAATAACAAAACAAAAAAAACCGAATCCAAAACTGGGTAGAAAACCTAAATAGATATTTCTCCACAGAAGATATACAGATTGCCAAAAAACACATGAAAAAATGCCCAACATCATTAATCATTAGAGAAATGCAAATCAAAACTACAATGAGATATCTTCTCACACCAGTCAGAATTGCCATCGACAAAAAATCCAGAAACAATAAATGTTGGAGAGGGTGTGGAGAAAAGGGAACACTCTTGCACTGCTGGTGGAAATGTGAATTGGTACAGCCACTATGGAGAACAGTATGGAGGTTCCTTAAAAAACTACAAATAGAACTACCATATGACCCAGCAATCCCACTACTGGGCATATACCCTGAGAAAACCATAATTCAAAAAGAGTCATGTACCAAAATGTTCATTGCAGCTCTATTTACAATAGCCAGGAGATGGAAGCAGCCTAAGTGTCCATCATCAGATGAATGGATAAAGAAGATGTGGCACATATATACAATGGAATATTACTCAGCCATTAAAAGAAATGAAATTGAGTTATTTGTAGTGAGGTGGATGGACCTAGAGTCTGTCATACAGAGTGAAGTGAGTCAGAAAGAGAAAGAGAAATACCGTATACTGACACATATATATGGATCTAAGAAAAAAATAAATGTCATGAAGAACTTAGGGGTAAGATGGGAATAAAGACACAGACCTATTAGAGAATGGACTTGAGGATATGGGGAGGGGGAAGGGCAAGCTGTGACAAAGTGAGAGAGTGGCATGCACATATATACACTACCAAACGTAAAATAGATAGCTAGTGGGAAGCAGCCGCATAACACAGGGAGATCAGCTTGGTGCTTTGTGACTGCCTAGAGGGGTGGAATAGGGAGGGTAGAAGGGAGGGAGACACCAGAGGGAAGAGATATGGGAACATATCTACATGTATAACTGAGTCATTTTGTTATAAAACAGAAACTAACACACGATTGTAAAGCATTTATACTCTAATAAGGATGTTAAAAACAAAAAACAAAAAAACACCGAGGTGAATTCACACTTCCGCAAATTCAAAACCAAGGAGAAGCCTGGGTAGTGAACAAGGTGAAATTAGGGTAGAGCTGAGACGATGGGTGATTTATTCATGGGCTGATGGATGGAAAGTGTATTTTAAAAGGATAAACAATAGTAAGGACAAAGTGGCACATTAATTCACAGGCAGTTTGTGCTGGGTTGGTTGTGTTGTCATGTATGTTTTAGGTCAGCAGCACCTCCCCAGCCTCAAGTTACTATTACATGACATTTTAATACATGCACATTAACTTCTGAATTCTTTGTCCCTGACCACAAGAATTTCATGTTGAGTGTATGTGGATTTGGGGTCATTCCGGTTGAGGATAATTAGAAAAAGATGGAATTAGGAGATGGGGAGGGGAAAGGAGGCAAAACAGCAGGACAAAGGATTTTGTCAAAGCAGCCATGGAGAAATAAAGGAAGCCCTGAGCTCAGAATCCTTTCACAGGAAGCAAGCTGAGACATATGTAAAAGGGATTGGTAGAGCCAGGTCACAGCACTCTTCCAGCATGAGGGACCTTAGACTGGAAAGTTAAGGCCCTGGATCCCTGCTATTAGCCAAGGAGGGTTGACAAACACCTACTTCACTGTGGCAGAAATGGGTTAAAAATGGCTACAGGAAACTTGTTTTCATCTTGAGTATTCAAATTACATTATGTCTCTGAATAGAATCAAATGCTGAAGTCATCATTAAAAAGACAGTAAATAATTGCATGGAAGGTCAGACTCTGCAGAGGAGAAAGCTTCTTAGCTCATTCACACACAGTGTCTGCAACAGAGCAGAATCTCTAGGCATTTCATTTCAACCACAGGAGGAAGGAAAGAATGGCGAACTGAAATCAATTGTAGAATATTAATTACTGCCTATGTAAGGTGCATCAAATAATGTTTCTATGCTTTGCATCTGTATGTAGTCTGTATAATTTTATTTTCATGGATAGTAAAAATTTTAAAACAAACCTTCATTAAAGAGGTTAACCTGGAAACTCTCTCCTCAGTCACTCTTAAGGCAAGTATTGCAAACTTGGGCACCTTCTGACTCAGCCAGGGAAAACAAGTGAAGGATGCCTCTTACTCTTGATTGGAGTGTGATAGAGAGTGACAGAGATTTTTATAAACTTCAGAGAAAATGCCCCATTTAAAAAAAAAAGAATTCAATTTTATTAAACCACATTGTAAGCCAAAGAAATAGGTCTGCAGGCCACAGAGATTTCTGTGTGAGCATTTCAACCTCTTAATATCTTAAATTCCGTAACAGCAAAGTATCATATCACAGGGGTTTTCAAGATTCTTGTGAGGGGGAAGAGCATGTTAAAATGAAAATGCAAACAGACCAGAACCTTGAATTTAAGAAAACATGTGTTTTCCTGTACTTGTGGCTTTCAACCTTCAATGTCTGATGTTATTTCTTTTTTAAATACTTCATGCTGATGTTTTTGTTGTATTTGGTAAGTGTCGATATTTGAGAGGAAGTTCATGACAATGATAGCCACCTTGGTGTGGCTTAGTCAAAATGAATCCTGGGGTACCAGAGTATTGGATTTGTAAATTAAAAACACAAACAAGGAATATCTATAAATTTTGTCAGGTTAAAAATTCACTTATTGAACAACATTATTGTATAATTGTATTTTTATAATAACTTTGTATATATATGTATGCATAAAAATATATCCAGAAGGACATAAACCAAAATGATAAAACAAAAAAATAAATAAATAAAAAAAACACAAACATATACACACATGAATACATAAACCACACTCAAACAGAAGTCTACCATTATACACACACATGCACACACAGAAGTACAAACTCATGCATACATAACTGCACAAACATATATGCACATACAAATACACAAGCACACACACATGCAAACACACACAAATACATTAACACATACACAGGCAGGCACACAGAAATGCAGAAACTCATTTGGGCTTTTTGTCAGATTGTGTTAAAGGGATATAGACTCCTGTGAGAGAATTTTTTGAGATCTCCGGTAAAGATGAGACAAAATTTGTTCTAATATGGCTCAGAGCCTGCCTAGACCTCACTCCACATTACTTGCTCAGTTAATTTGTACTAACTGCCCTGTACTTATTTTGACTTTACCTGCAGCTGAAAAACATAAGCTTCTGCTGTTTTTTAAAATTTATTTATTTTTATTGAGGCATAGTTGATTTACAATGTTGTGTTAGTTTCAGGTGTACAGCAAAGTGATACATATATAATACATATACATATATATATATTCTTTTTCAGATTCTTTTCCCTTATAGGTTATTACAAAATACTGAGTATAGTTGTCTGTGATATACAGTAGGCCCTTGTTGGTAATCTATTTTATATATCATATGTGTATATGTTAATCCCAACTCCTAATTTTTTCCCCTCTCCCAAGGAGATATGGGTCTTGCCTCTGTTTTTTTGTTTTTTTTTTTTCATTTTGTACATCTCTAATACATCTGGATTTCTCTTTCAAATAACAAAAATGCCATTTCAAATAAAAACAAAAATTCACTAGTCCCCTCTTAAAATATGTGGGCAGACACAAAAAGCCACCTTTCGTATGATTTCATTTACAGGAAACATCCAGAATAGGTAAAGAAACAGAGTAAGAAAGAAGATTAGGGGTTGTCAGGGGCTGGGAAAGGGAGGAATGGGGAGTGCTTGCTTTGGATATATGGTTTTATTTTGCAGGAATGAAATAGTCTGAAACTAGACTGTGGTGATGGTTGCACAGTACTGTGAATGTACTTAATGCTCCTGAATTGCACAATTTAAAATTTAAAAAGCTTAAATTTTATTACTTTGTACTTAAAACATAAAGTACAGGGTGCCATAAATAATGTGAAAGAAAAGGACCACAAAGGCTGTGTATATGTGCATGTGTGTGTCTGGGTATGTATGTGTGTATGTGAGAGATAAAGAAGGAGAGACAGAGAAACTGAGTAGTGTAGCAAAGATGGTAAAATCTTAACAATTGGGGAATCTGGGTGCAAGAGATAAGAGAGATATTTTTGTATTGTTCTTGCAAATTTACTATCAAGTTTTCATTTCTTGAAAAGAATACGAGAGAACAGAAGTAGCAACCTAAAGAGAAGTAGTAGTCTATGCACGTGTGTAAAGTTTATTATGTTTCATGTTAATGTGGTCTAAATAGATTACTTGAAAGGCTGAAATGTTAATGAGGAAAAACCTAACAGTAAGCACATAACATTTTGCAACAGATTGCATTTCTCTCACAAAATGTGGCTGGCTTGACATTTAAAAGAAGGAAACTGCATTGAATATGTATTTGGTTTGAACCAGCTAGATTAGCTTAGATACTTATAATATTTAGTTACCACAATAATTTGCCTTTTTTCTTCTAAATGGAAAAATAACAACGTTGTATAGCCATGTTTTCTAAATTTTAGGATATGCCGTGGTGTTTCTGCTGAGCAGATGTTTTCTTGTTTGCATGTAAAATGGATCTGTTAAAATTTTATAACATGCAGCATTTCATGTTTTCCAAATAGACTTGTTTCAGTGATTTGACGAAAACTTTAGCTAATTTGCCAGAAGTATTTTTCTGAGTGCCAAAAATTTCCATCTCTCTGTGACATTCTTTCTGTCCCTCCTTCAGATTGTGCACAAATGGCAGGACCCCCGCACTGTTTGCAATCTTGCCCCCCTTTCTCAGATGGTTCCTAATTAGAGCTTTAGTCTGGGGTTGAATGTGATCGTTTCAATCATTTTTCCATTTCCCAAAGAGACTATTATTCTCATAAAATGCTTATTAGAGAAGGCATTGGGGATTCAGAACAATTTTACTTTTTGCTTATCTTCCAAGGACCATGAGATCAGGATCCAGATGTTCTGACTTAGACAAGGGCAGAGTTATTCCCTGGCAAAGCAAAAATGAGGTTCTGCATATAAGAGAGAAAAAAGGATGGAGATGTACATGCCTGAAAGACTCAGATATACATGCTTGGCCATTTCTTATATATTCATTGAGAGAGTAAACATGATGATATGCTGAGAGGTCCTTTGACTCTAACCACTGTGAATGCAGTTGAAAAATATACAAGGATTACATCGCAAATTAAAATAAATGTAGCTGGGTCATTGAGAAAATAGGCTATTGTATTTCATGCATTAAAGAAGGTTTAGGTCAGAGTAGTAGCAGAGAAAGGTTTTAAGTGACATTCCCCTTTCTGAGGCATCCTGGACTCCCTTCTTGCTCATTTTTGTGTTCCTGAGACTTCTTATTTCTGAGTTTTTCCTGTCTTTGCATAAATAAAATGCTATTAGAAAATAGCCCTGCTTATTTCTTTCTTTACTTCTTTTCTTTGTTTCTCCACACCTCCCAAATACATTTTGCTTAAGTTGAGAAAATATTACAAGAAGAAAAATAAAAATCATGTTCTAGTAAAATTTTTGAAGAATTAATATAACTATTATTAAAATATTTACCATCCTTTCTAATTGAGTTCCTTAATGTCCCCTTTTTTGTTCATTCATCTCCCCGTATACACTGTTCATCACACCAGTCAGGTTTAGATCCAATGCCTTGTTAGGAAGTTAACCCTGCCCAACATGTTACCCAAGCACATTATAATTTCAGTTAAGTTGTTTGATGGAAAAATACTTCATTAAATTTCAAAACAAAGACTAAAAATGGTATGATTTCAATGGCTTGTAAGAAAAATAATTTTACACATGCATATGCAAATATCCATTATTTTAAACACTGTCTATGACATACCTTTACATATGTTTAAATATGAGAATTTTCCATCTCTAAATGAGACAGAAAAGGCCAAAACAAACAACTTTCTACTAGTGCAATAGTCAGCTTGCATGGAACTTTGCCAATCACCATTAGAAGGCTGAGTGGTGCATCCTAATTAGTGTGGGTGCCTTTTTGCCCTCTTGTCAATTCCCAGATGAGGAAATGGCTTATTGATTCTGAGGTTTTTTTTTTTTTTTTTTTTTCAGCTTAGAGGTCATTACATATGAAGATACCAAAGCTATAAACCATGATGCCCAGGAAGTAAAGCTCAGCTGGCTTTTCCATTTGAAAGAAAATTTCCTTCAAAGAATGCTAACCCCTATCTAAGCTGTCCTGTTCATGCCAGGGAGGTTAGCCTTGGCTAGATCTCCCTCCCTTTCTCTCTCTTTTTCTATCTCTATATAGATATATCTCACAAGGTATTGTGCAATATAAGTGATATTATATTGTGTATATAATACGGATGGTATTGTACTTGATATTTTCTCTGTATGTTTTACCAGTAATATTATTAACCAGTCCTGGGGATGGTTAAAGATATACTTTGAAAAAGTTTGTGTGTTGGCCTGAAATTAAGCTTAAACCTCTGCTTCTTCCTAAGTCATACTATTTCAGAGTTTGGAAAAACATTATTGATTCCATAATCTACTTGTCATCAACTGGGGAAAGAATCTCCATTATGATGTTTCTGACAGGTGTTCACCCTACCTCTTCTTGATATAGTCTTTGAAGTCAAAGACTTGGGTTTACATCTTGACTGTCCTTCTCTCCAGCTTTGGGGTGTTGACAACCCTCTGAGTCTATTTTCCTCATCTAAGTGAGGGTAATACTAGCCATGTCTTTATGTTTGTGGAAGTGTGATGATGTAGTATATACAACATCCTGATTATAGAGACCAGCACAAGTTGATTAATTAATACAAGTTTCTTTATCTACACCTTCCACTTCTGCGAAGCCCATTAACTTTCAAATCAGCATGTTCCATTGCTGAACTGGTATATAGTTGTTATTTATTTTTTAAAATTTTACAGTACACCTTTCTTTTTTTTCCCATCTGTGCTTCTCAGTGTGGTTTTGAGCTCTCTAGAAGTAGTCTCTATCTACTCCTATAGATCAGTAGGGGTTATCTCAAGATAGTAGAATAACTCTGTTATTTTCTAGGCTATGTATTCTCAGTTCCTTTAACTGCCATTGAATTGATAAAGCTTCTGAACATTTTAACTATCCAGTGCTCTCCTGCTGGACAGAATTAAATGGATGAATCTTCCTCCTTCCCAAACCATCCACATTTATCACTCAGAATTACTGATACTATATTTTTATTCATGCATACTTTATTAAATATTTTACCTTATATTGAATTTTAAATCACCTAAAACAATAGTCAGTTTCATGGAAGAATTCACTGGAATTGCATTACACATCTTTCTTATCAGAGCTACACAAAGCCAAGCACACGTTCTACATCTAGCTCTATCTAAACAGATGTTGGTCGCCCATGTAATTGAAACATCCTCTGGTTAGTATGGCAGATTGTTTAAACCAATTAATGAAGTGTATAATTATACACATTTTATCACTCTATAGGATAAAAACATATTTTCAGCAAACATCTTTCTTTAGTCAGTAAGCAACTGCCTTCCCTTTTCTTAGGTTTGATGTGAAAGTGGCCAGGTTGACGTTTAATCCACTAAAGAAAAAAACTAGAGATGAAGGTGAGGGACAACTGTACCATTTTATGAGTATTTGCATTCAATGTTGTTAAATAGTAGCTGTGATTCTACTCTTCTGTTAATGCCAACTCTACCTGGGTCTGGATGAGGTATCAGTTATGATCTGCTTTTGGTTATGATGGGAAGAATAATGTTAAAACTGGAGTTCATATTTAAACTCAATATATATACTAAATTATTATAAATCAAATGGTAATAATCACTTTAATATTAGAATATTAAACCTCTAACAATGTATTCAAGTAATTGTATAATATATATGAAAAAAGTTATGGAAGGGCAAAGTGTGTATCTTTTAAAATATAATTAAAATAAAAATAGTGGTGCTGAAAGTCCAATTTCATAAAAAATTGGGCTTGTGCTAAGTAGTATCCTTCACCTATTCTTTACAATAAGCACCCAAGAGCTCAAGTATAATACTTCTTAAGTTAAACTTAGAAATGAAGATTAAGATAGGTTTGATAAAGAAAAATCCTTTACATTTATTAAACAAAAGCATCCTAGATGAATCATACTCCAGGACTCCGAAAACAAACAAACAAAAAGCAATAAAAGATATATTTGTCTACCTGATCCTAAAATAGTTAACGCTCTTTTTAAAAATTTATAAATAGGCCTTCCCTGGTAGCGCAGTGGTTGCGAGTCCGCCTGCCGATGTGGGGGACACGGGTTCGTGCCCCGGTCTGGGAGGATCCCACATGCTGCGGAGCGGCTGGGCCTGTGAGCCATGGCCGCTGAGCCTGCGCGTCCGGAGCCTGTGCTCTGCAATGGGAAAGGCCACGACAGTGAGAGGCCCGCGTAGAGCAAAAAAAAAAAAAAATTATAAATAACAGAAGCTATCATGAACAATGCCTTATTGTCTCACTCCTTGCCTCATCAACTTGTTTCTTTGATGTTCTTCATGAGGAATTTTAGTGTCATTCCAATTTCATGTGAGAGAGGAAGCATATTTGAAAAATATGTGCTCACCCAGTTTCATTTGCTCTTCTGGACAAAGCATCCTGATTTTCCTCCATTGCTCACCATCCCCACATATCCTCAGTCCACAGGACTTGGATGCAGTTGATTCCACAGAGCATCCCTTTGAGAGAATGTGACCCTGACACTGACATCAGAACTTTGCAGCCCCTTGATCACAGTGATTTTTCTGAAATAGACATGGTACTCAACACAGTGCAAGGAGACTCAATTGCTAGACTTTAGAGAACTGTTAGAAAAAGAATATTATCCTTTCTACTCAAAGATCATAAAAAGATAGGGTGTATTTCATTTTGCAGGAATCTTGTCACTAGGAATGGAAAGGCTGCAGGAAAATGGAGCAAACAGAAAAGGTTCACGATGTAGAGCCAAGACAGAATGAAACTGAAGCTTGAAAGTCATAATTGCCCCTCCCCCCTCACTCCAGCTGTCTTGATAAACTCTGCCTTTATTTTTGTTGTTGATTTTTTCTTAAGATGATTTGAGTTGAATTTTCTATTAATTGTAATGGAAGGAAGCCTAACATACAAGTTAATTCAACTTGGAAAGCTTGAAATCACTTATCCCAGTGACACTGGAAAACCTGGCAGGATTGTGCCAGCTTATTCATGCCAAAAGGCTTGATGCCCTTAGATATGAGACCAGTTCCTTTATAGAGATAGATCTCTCCATTGTGTATTTACCTCTTTTGTAGGACTGGGTCTGTAAATGGAACCTTCTCCTAAGTATCCACTGGTATTTTCTAAGAATGCTTATTCTTCTTTAAGACTGGAGGACTGAACAAGTTCTAGAACTAAATTAATGGAAACATTGTTCTGCTAGGTATTTAATAAACTTTATCCTTGGAACTGGAATCTTTCTTATAAGAAAAGGGCTCATATATGGCCTCTAAGCTTTTAACTGATCGATCAAGCTGATGACTTTTATTGTAACTGCCTAATGCCTTTGTATATATTAAAAATACATTGGAAAACTCTTTTATGCCACCACTTCTTAGAATTGACCAAGCCTGGATTACCTCCTTCTGTGTTGTCTTCCTTTAAAGATGTAATGTCATGTGGAAATCATGTCCACTTTATCTATTTCTAAATCATGACATATGATTGCAATGTAGGTTACTAGATTTCAAAATCAAATTATAAAAAAAAATTGCAACACATACATTTTGTATACAAATATTTTTAAATAAAATAATAATGAATAATGCAAGTCATCCCACCATTGGTAATATTTTTCTAATTTTCTGACATGTCATTAAATTAAAATTTAATATGATTGTATTACACATATTGCTTTATAACCTGCTTTTTTACAAGCAATATATCATGAAAATATTTTATGTCAATACAAATAATTTTCCATTATTATTTAAACACTTGCATTGTACTTTCTTGAGGAAAGTACTTTTTTAAAATAACCAGTTTGCTATTGTTCAATATATCTGGTAACAATGATAAACCTAAGATCTTCCCTGGTGGGTAGAGGGGTTAAGAGTCCACTTTCCAATGCAGAGGACATGGGTTTGGTCCCTGGTGGGGGAACGAAGATCCCACATGCTGCTGGACAACTAAGCCCATGTGCTGCAACTACTGAGCCTGCGCACCATGACTGGAGAGCCTGCATGCCGCAACTACAGAGCCCACATGCTCTGGAGCCTGCATGCCACAACTAGGGAGCTCACACACTAGAGAGAAACCCGTGCACCACAACTTGAGAGCATCCTATGTGCTGCAATGAAAAATCTTGAGTGCTACAAGTAAGACCTGATGCAGCCAAAAATAAATAAATAAATATTTTAAAAGAAAAATGATAAACCTAATACTAATTGCAGGCTACCATTTGTAGCAAACACTGTCAGTGCTCCACACTGGGTCTCTCCGATTGCTCTCCTGGAAATATATGCCCCTGCACTTTTCTGTATGTTTTGCGTCTAAAGACATATGCTCACAGACTTCCTCAGAGGACAGTTCTTAGGCTCCTGGAGCCCTTTATCCACAGGCAGAGTGAATTGAAGACCTGGGCATTTACTTCCCTCTGGTGTGATATTTAGTACAATCAAGGACTGGCCCAGAAAACGACAAAGTCCACATTCTTGACTCAGGACAAACCTGAGGCATAATTCACACTCTAGAGTCCCTCTGTAGGATCAAGGTGGAATGGAATTTTCCTGAAAACATACACTTGCTTGGGCTTCCTCTGCTCCCTTCAGACCTCCCTCGGGAGCACTTTCTGAATGAATCTCTTACAACTGAACCTTCATCTTTACAACTACGTGTTTAAAAATTAATTAATTAATTATTTGGGCTGCGTTGGGTCTTCGTTGCTGCACGCAGGCTTTCCCTAGTTGCAGCGAGAGAGGGCCACTCTTTGGTGTGGCGCGCAGGCTTCTCATTGAGGTGGCTTCTCTCCTTGCGGAGCATGGGCTCTAGGCACACGAGCTTCAGTAGTTGTGGCACTCGGGCTCTGTAGTTGTGGCTCACGGTCTCTAGAGTGCAGGCTCAGTAGTTGTGGTGCATGAGCTTAGTTGTTCCACAGCATGTGGGATTCTCCTGGGCCAGGGCTCAAATCCGTGTCCCCTGCATTGGCAGGTGGATTCTTAACCACTGCACCACCAGTAAAGTCCCTTTACAACTATTTCTAATGAAGCTGACCCAAGACACCAGTATGGATTTTTCAGTAGCATTTTCCATTTAGGAAGGAGCATGGTGGTTCCAAACACTTGAAAAGGATTAGTGGAAAAGTTAAGATATATCAAAACTTATTTATAATAAAGATATGATAAAGCTTCTATTCTTTATCTAGAAGGCATATCTATTTTGTCCCTCAAAAAGAAAGTACATAAAGCAAGTAAATTCTAGAATACATAAAATGTTAATGTTTTAATCAAAATATTAAGGTTTTCATATATTTCAGTAAGTTCTTTTGTTTAATTTATTATTCACAGATTTATATGGTTATTTGATAACCTCTCTCTGGCTTTTTGGTAGTTAGCACAATCCATAGCTAGAAAGAACCTAAAGAATGAATGGATTCTCCAGTCATTCATCCATCCATCCTTTTATTTGATTGTAATAGAATATCTAATATGTTAGTATCTGGACATAAAATATAAAAAAAAAATGGAACCTGACTTCATGGTCTTCAATCTTTAGAGGTTGTTGGATATATAAGTAGATGATTATAGGTCACTGTGATAATATCACTATAATATTATAAAACATTACTATCTATTGTTTATGGAGATATGCACACATATGAATGAAGCAAGGGAGGAGAATATAAAGGACTTCAGTAAAATTATTTTTAATAATATGAAGAAGAGAGGCCAAAATATGAATATTTTGTTTACTCTAAAAATGAATACTCAGGACATTATTGCATTGTCTTTGTTCTTTGAATGATTTTATTTCTTAAGGTCTTAAGATATCATCAATGAAAGAATGATTAGTTTTTCTGGGGTGGGGATTTATTAATGCTCAGATTAGTTGTCAAGAAGACTCAAGTAGGATACACATGTGGACATTCTGAGGGGACAAATAGTGTGAGCAAGGACACAGATTTGGGATTTTTAGTGGGATGATGGGTAATTTGACATAACAGGAATTAGATGGTTAAAATTAAACTATAATAATGGAAACACAGCAAGATCTTGCACAAAGCAGGTGGAAAAACCCGATGACTACTACAAAAAATCTAATATGACATTCTCATGATTGGCTGTGTAATGCAGAGCCTTCTAGATGATGACAGTTACACAATGAAGACATACACTGTAAAGCATGGAATACAGTGTTTGGCCCTGGAATGACATATATTTGCATCTACCTTGGGTCCTAAGATATTATTGTGCATGGTTGTTTTCCTAAACCTGGAATATTGCAATTCTATTTCAAAATATGGATAGCTGATTTCATGTATTTTGAAATTTTATCACTTACTAACAATTACCAAAATTACTTTCCAATTTGAATTTGGGGAAAGAATTTTTTCCACCTCCCCCAAACCCCCAAACTATGTTAATGTTAAATTTGTAGGCTTCCTAGAACACCAGGATCTCTGGATAAACTGTGGACATATTTGTAATTCTCTTTGTTTTAGGAAGAATTTTTGATCAAACTTCTCCTTGAATCAACAGTGTTCCTGATTTTAAAAATGTGTTAAACTTTGCTCAATCTCTATACACAAAATTTTATAATTAAATAACTATCTGTTAATATGGTTAATATTGAAAGATAGTAATGATACTCTTTGGCATATGTTCCGTTGAAGTTAATACTATTTATTTAAAACAACTTCCAAAGCAAAAGTACTTTAAGAATTATGGCCTTACTTGAATAACTCAGTGCATGCGTCTATTTATTTTTAAATAATAGATTTCAGAAAGGGGTCAGGCATCCCATCTAGTATTTTACCAAAGAGGAAATGGATATTCAAATTGGTTAAGTGGTTTGCCCTAATTCAGCAAAAATATTGCAGTTCGTTACTCTTAAATCTTTACTAGACTGACCCAACCCTCAAAAAGTATTTATCAAACTTTGACCCCAAACATCTTTGGCATGCCTTCTAAGAAGAAGCTTTGGAAAACAGTAAAGGTTTTCTGGAATAATGATGTACTCAGCTTTTTCTTTTTCCAGAAATGTTACTATATGAAGGAAATGAGTTCTAATATTAGAATTATAATTTTTATTTGAAGATATTTAACTTGATTATGTGTTTCTCGAATATTAACCTATAGTAGTTGTGATGACTCAAACATATAAATGCATAACATATTCAAAATTCTCTAAAGGCAGTAGATCATGAAACATTTAAGAAGGGCAGTAACATGTGTATGCTGGGAAAGACAAAACACATACATACAAAATAAAGAACAATAACATCAAAGTCAAGTAACCAAACGGAAAGGCATGTAAAGAAGGACTTGAAAAATATTTTAGTACAGCACCTTTTCTTTTCAGTTTAATATTTTGGAATGTAACATAAAAAGTAACTTAAAAGTACAAAAAAAGGTATATTTTAAATATTATGTGATAACTGTCAAATCTTAAAAATGAAGCAATTGACAAACTCTGAGCCAGGTGCAATCAGGGGATAAAAAGAGAGTCAACTGCTGCCTTCAAGGAGATGAATAACTTCATGGAGCAATGAAATAGTAGGAACCATGTTTCAGAGTAACTGGCAATTTTGTAATCTCCACAAAACATTTTCTCTGTCTCAGGGTAAGAATATTTTGACATAATCATGAAATTCTGACCATATCACAATATATATTTCTGGTGTTGAAACAAGATAATTAACTGGCTTTGGAAAGAACTTGGGGCAGTTTTTAAACAATCCATGCATAATGACAGGAAAAACTGTGTCGATGAAGACATAGCATAGGTGGGGAGGAAAAATAAATACAGGGCAAGCTCAGTACCAGAGCTCGCACGTCATGAGGACCCGTGCTGTGAGTCACACATTTCAATAAATAAAGTCTAGTATATTTGTTTTCCAGTGATGTTTAGTGATAAAAGGTAACTTTTAAGGAAAGTTATTATAATTACTATGGATATTAATTTGTGAAGTGTGAGGTCATCTCTTTCATGTGTCTCTAACATGAGACCATAATGATCCTTTTAAAAGGAAGTATCATTTACCTTTGTGAAAAAAGGGGTAACTCTCAGCTTCCACTTTCTGAAGGACTGAAATATTCTTTTTCTCTCTCTCCAAATGGAAGAGTTGGAAGACCTCAGAGGAAGGTTATGAATCTGTAGCAACTTTATCAAATAAAAAAAAGTCTAAATTGAAAAGTCATTAGGGCAATTTTCCATTTATCAAAATTTTCTGTCTTGACTAAAAACAATTCATTTTTAAGTTTTAAGGTCAGTGCTATATTAGATGACTCACCCATATGTTCACTGCTTATAGTTGTCCATATTTTCATTGATTGGATATGTTTCTCTTCCTCAGAACAGCATTGCACTGAGGATGGATGTGGATTCTCTTGGTGTATCACCGAGCTAAACTGAACATAGCATTCTTAGATACTGGCTATGTAGCCCAAAGCCCCTTTGGCTGATGACTGTTACACAAGTAGGACATATACTATAAAACATGGCATAAAGGGTCAACTAAAGGAACCCAAAGCAATCAAAAACATTGAGGTTGCTGAGTAAAAGTACAAACACTTTTATATACTCCTATATAAACATTTATATACTTAAAATCAATTTCTTTTCTATCTCCTATCTTTACTTGGAAGCCAAAGACTTTTTTTCTCTTGAATTTTAAATAACGTGTGGCATGCTGATTTGAGGACCATTTTGCAAGTTCTTACGAACAGATTACCCAAGAGAACAATCACCATGTTCCCTAGTGGCTTATGTCATAACCAATGGAATTGTACTCTTGGGAGGAGGGAGAAGAAGTAAAAACTTGTTTTTGGACCTGTGGTCATGAAACTATGCTTTGTGGTGGGAACCCACTATTGGGTTTTGTTGTCCAGCATTAACATGTCCTTTTGTATGCTGAGGAAATTATAGAAAGTCAGGACAAAACAAACTTTCACATCAGCAGGTCCTCCAATTCACCAGAAGGATGAATTTTGCATTGGAACAGAATGAGGAGGGAGATGAATCTTCTTTCCCATCCAGTTTGGGGGGAAATGATGAAGCACACTCTTTCCAGGGATGCATGATCTTTCTCGGCAGTAGCTTGCTAATGATAAAGCCAATTGACAGGGTCGGCTTTCAGCTTGTCTGGAAATATCAAGAGAGTGTTCTCTGAGTGTTTATGGGTAAAATGAATCAGTTTTCCTTCAAACTGCATCCTGGCTTACCCATGCTACATGCTGAGTGCACACGTCTGTGTCCCTACACAGAGTCTCCCAGTCTCAAAAGCAGCATTATGTTTGCATTTTTTAGACTGTCTCAGAGACACTAAGTATTAGAAGGGCCTGATTATATACTCTAAGCCTTTCCTTAACAGGAGAATAAAGAGTTAATGATTTGTGTACCTTTTCTGAGGTGGTTTTAACTTTGAAATGACTTAGCTTCTTATACTTATTTATCTTTCGTTAGGCATAGAGTGCCATATTATCATGTTTTGTTTATTACTTACTGTTCTCTTGTCCCTCCTCATAACTTAGACCTTTAAAGTATCTGTTGATAATTTTCATATTCTCATTTCATGTTTGTAGAGCCAAGTAACCCATGTAAATTACTTTAATCTCTCTTTCTAAAATCAGTCCTCCATGGCCTTAATTATTCTGAGTGGTGCAGTTTGAACTCCTTGAGCCTCGTTTGGCAGAATGATGGCAAGAGAGCTGGCTCGAGATTGTCAGTAGCAAAGTGTTTGCCATGCCACCACCCTTGTCAAAGGCAGGCTTTCTCTAGGCTACTGAGCACTCTGTAGTCCACTGCTCTCTCTTCCCGGCTTTCCCCCAGCCTGAAAATTCCAGCTGCAATCAGCTGATGAGCTCAGAGCTGCAGGGACAGCTTGACACAAGTTTTGAATCTGATTCAGTTCTCCTGTAATGTTGGGACAGTGAATTCTCAGACGGGGCCTAACAACAACCCTGGCTATGCTGACGCTCTGACCAGAACATTTCAACTTAGCTCAGTCATCTTAAAAACAATGATGGTGGCTGGAAAAAGTTCTTTATGGAAGCCTCTAGATAAAAGCAATTCAAAGATATTTTATTTTCCACTGCACATTTCCAGAGCTTTGATTTCCCTGATGAAATGCTCCTTGCTTGTGATATGTTCCCAGATTTACCTAGATTAGAGGAAGATGTCTACTCAGAGGAAGAGAAGTCAAAACACACAAAGATAATTTCACATCATGCTACTATAGTTGATGCTTTCAAAGAGGATGATGGTATATGTCAGAATTTTTAAAGTCACTATCAAGTTAGTTATTTGCATATCTTTTTTGTTTCCCCTTAAAAAAAAACTCTAAAAATGTAAGAGAGGAGAAATTGCATGAATTTCTTCTTTTACTGAATACCCACCCTTTTAGCCAAAGGATTTTTATGATGTGGATTTTCATGAGTGAAGAGAAAACAGGAAGCACACAGAATGTTAAGTGATATATTTAAGATATTCATTTTTAAGATTAGGTTTGGGTGTGTCTGATTTGGGGGCCCAAGTTCAGTTACCTACTACAATTCTGCATCATTATTCCTCATATTGAGGGGCTAACAGGCAAAAAGCAAGGTACCAGGATATCTGGGTTCCTCACCTGAGTCAGTTGGAAAGAATCCAATTCCTAGCTCATTTAGACTGTTGGCCGAGTTTAGATCTGAAGTTTCCCCTTCCTTCTCTGTTGAATGGGGACTGGCCATTCTTTTAGAGTTCTCTTTACAGCCCTCCATAGTGGCCACCTACATCTCAGAACCAGCAAAGGCATGCTGGAGTTTGGAAGCTCTCTTTCTCTGCTGCCTTCCTCTTTCACCACATCTCTCCAACACCAGCCGGAGAAAATTCTCCACTCTTAAGGATCCATTTGATTAGATGGGACCTCTTAAGGTAATCAGGATAATTTCCCTAATTTTAATGTCTGTAGCCTGAAATTATATCTTTAAAGCCCTTTTTGCCATGTATCATAAGCTATTCACAGGTTCTAGGCATTCAGGCATTTGGGGGCATGGAGTGGGGGAGTTGCAATTATTCAACGTAACACACTATCCAAAAGTCTCTCATATATATATAATGATCTCCCTATCCTATCATCTATCTATCTATCTATCTATCTATCTATCTATCTATCTAATATCTATCTGACACATGTTATGGAGAACTGAAAAAAAAATGATGTTGGCTCAAAAAAAACCTGACTCCAAAAATTCCTTCCTCTACCAGATGTTTACTAACGTGACCCTGCTGGGAATTTGATCATGGGGATTTTCTTTATCTTTTCAAAGTTGTGTTTGTTGCTTGTTGTTGTATTTCCCTAAACAGGTAATTGGGAAATTGATGAGATGGCCACGGGCATGCCTTTAGTGTTACACCTGATATATGAGAAGGGGCAGTGTATTTTGAATCCAATTTTGTTTGACGGGAACCATCACACATCCTATCTCTTAACAAAAGCTGCTTCATAGCAGTTACCCCAGGTCACTGAGACCAAGCCAGAGCCTGTCATTGTGGGAGTGTGTGTGTTTGGGGGTGGGGGGGGGAGATAAGAACCCAGGGGCGGGATCAGCATGGGAAGGAAGCTGGACACTGTCCTCTCTAAGCCTAGCATGTGGGAAACAGCTGGATGCATTAGTTTAACCTTTGTCATTCTTGGCACTGAAAAAGCACATCCAGTTTACACAAAAAGAATTCCCAAATGGAACTTTCACAAAGTTATGGTGAAAAACATTAGGAAAGTGCTGTGAATGAAAGCATGGCATTGATTTTTACCTGGGTTACTCTGCTAAAATCCCATTTCTCTCTCATGTGGTTACTAAGAGGTCCTTGGAAGCATTAAGTGCTCCCCGGGGAAAAGCAAAAATAAGAACAAACAGAATACAATAGCCAAAAAAGAAGGAGGAAGGAACTGTATTAAAACAGGAGGGGAATCTCATTAATTTTCTTCTAATACTGCTTATAGGTGAAAAAGAAAACTACATTCCTAAGAAACCAAGAGAAGGTGTGGAGATTCTCTGAAAGCAAGTTGCTCACCTCCTTATTTGCCTCAAAAAGTTTACCCAATTGAAAATATCCCACTCTCTGGCTAGAGTGTGGTGTTTTACATTATTATAAATGGACCAAGACGGACCTGTGTGCATGGCTCTGGTGAAGGACCCTGCGGGCAGTGGCTGGACATGGTTCTTGATTTTGTGTAATCTTTCCTCCATCAACATCAGTCAGAAAAGAATATCATGTAATTAGGATAATTCATCTTGCCTTTAGAAACCTTGGAACAGTAAATGAGGAGATCCTAAGATTAGTAGCATATTAAAAATATTTTTTTTCTAAAATTATGTCAGCGTTTCCCCATTTTGCAGAGAAAGATTTGTTTTCTTCAACCGAGTTTCTTACCTTATAATAAATAGGTTTACCCTAAAATCCTGATAATGAAAGTACTATGTTCTAATTATAAGAAAACTAACACATATGAAAGTAATGCAGCAGAAAGTAAATATGCTGCCCTTCTTTCACAAGCCATTGGAAAACAGAGAGAGAGAGAGAAAGAGAGTATATGTGTGTGTGTGTGTGTGTGTGTGTGTGTGTGTATGTGTGTGTGTAGCATGATTATGTGATATTACAGGACATTTAGGTTACCATTAATATTTTTTTGTAACAAATTTTGGCAATTATATTTTTTTAATCTAATGAAATTACTTCTGTTAAAACATGGTAGACTGAACATAAATGTTTATCACCAGTCTATCTAAACCTTTAAAAATGTTAGAATTTTTTGCTTCCATAATATTTTTGTGTAGAATGTTTATATTTAATAATATTCCATTTTGGGCTTCCCTGGTGGCGCAGTGGTTGAGAGTCCGTCTGCCGATGCAGGGGACACGGGTTCGTGCCCCGGTCCTGGAAGATCCCACATGCCACGGAGCGGCTGGGCCCGTGAGCCATGGCCGCTGAGCTTGCGCATACGGAGCCTGTGTTCCGCAACGGGAGAGGCCACAACAGTGAGAGGCCCACGTACCGCAAAAAGAAAAAAAAAATAAATAATATTCCATTTTGTTTGGGTTTTATAAATATACTGAAGGTTAATTTTATTTTAATAACTGTCTTAGCCACATTACACAGTTTTTGAAATGTAATATACTAACTTCTAAATAATTTTTCTGTAATAGTGCTTATAGTATTAATTTTATCTTTAACCAGTGAGTTAATTGGAAGACTGTGCTGTTTTAAAAACAAATTGATAAAAATTGTAACTATCTGTTTATCTATCAATCTATCCATCCATCCATTTATCCATCCATCTATCCATTCATACACCCACCCACTCCACCCAATATAACCATTCATCCATCAGTCAACCCTCCATCTGTCATATTCATCTCTATAATTTGTCTTCCATATTTTGTTGTCAACTTCTAATCTGACTATCTTATACTCAGAGAATATCAAATTCATTGATACTGAATATCTAAGATATCTATCGATATCTAAGAAGGCTATGGTAGTTGTCATTATCATTATGAATTTGTGAGATACAAGTTTTTTAACTTTATTTATGTTTGAGATATTTTTAAGCTGTACTATTCAACTCATTGCTTTTTATGCTCTTTATATCTTTTACATGATTTCTAAATTTTACCGTTTTAAAAAATCCATCATAGTTTCATGTAAAACTTTTGACTAAATTCCATTTTCTTAGATATGTAATAGTATTCTACTTCTTGTATTTGCAATTACATTTGCTCTCTTCAACTCAGACCACCCTTCAATTTTCAACCATTTTAATATTCTTCTAAATGTCTTTCTTCGAGGTTTTTCAAAGTGGAGTTTTTAAACCTGATTTGAGGTTTCTTTGAACTGTAGAATCTGCCACATTGATGTCAATAATGAAAATATTTCTTGAATTATTTTTTCTCTATTATTTAATATCCAAGTATATTTTTGTATTTTCTCTTTTGTCACTTGTCAGTGATGGTAGATCTTTTAAGTCTGACCAAATACCTCTGTCACGTGGGATGCATCTTTACTAGTTTTTACATTCTTGTCTTAAGTCATATTTAATATTTCTTCACCAGTATTATAAAATAAACAATAATTTTCTATTCCTTTTCTCCTTCAAGTGACAATAACTGTAAACGTGTCAATAAGTGTAAAAATTCAGAATTTTATTCCCAGACAACGATTAAGCTATAAATAACCATTTCTTCCAGTCTTGTATTAAAGTACTGAGATAGAATGTTATCCTATTTATTTTGTAGTTTATAATCACTTTGTTATGATTCATAAATATTCATCTATACATTCCACTAATGACTGTTTCTACTACAACTCATTTTTCTCTCTTTTGAAGTTGTCAAATTATTTAACTTTCTACTTCTTGTATTACTTCTGCAAACAATATTCTACTTCATTGTATTACTTCTGCAAATAATATACTCAGAAATTGTTTCTGTTGTCTTTATATATGAATAATTTGGGGATTGCTACCTTTGTCTGCCAAAATACTGTAAACGCTCTGCCACTGAATTTTAGCTTCTGTATTGGTAGAACAGGAAACATTTTTATAAACCTAATTCTCTTTCAGGATTTAATAAACTGTTGAGTAATCCTATAAACCCGAAAATATCTTCTTAATCCTTGGAGATCAAGAATGTCACTAGCCAACATAAAAATGCATATCTTTTGCATTAATTATTTCTGGCCTTCAGTAATTTTTTTTAATTGGGGTATAGTTGTTTTACAGTATTGTATTAGTTTCTACTGTACAGTGCAGTGGAGTTCCCTGTGTTATACAGCAGGTTCTTATTAGTTATCTATTTTATACATATTACTCATATTATTGTATACATGTCAATCCAAATCTCCCAATTCATTCCAACCCCTGCTTTTGCCCCTTGGTATTCATACATTTGTTCTCTACCTCTGTGTCTCTATTTCTGCCTTGCAAACTGGTTCATCTGTACCATTTTTCTAGATTCCACATATATGCGTTAATATACGACATTTATTTTTCTCTTTCTGATTTACTTCACTCTGTATGACAGTCTCTAGGTCTATCCACATCGCTAAAAATGACCCAATTTTGTTCCTTTTTATGGCTGAGTAATTTTCCATTGTATATATGTACCACATCTTCTTTATCTATTCGTCTGTCAATGGGCATCTAGGTTGCTTCCATGACCTGGCTATTGTAAATAGTGCTGCAATGAACATTGGGGTGCATGTGTCTGTTTGAATTATGGTATTCTCTGGGTATATACCCAGTAGTGGGGTTGCTGGGTCATACGGTAATTCAATTTTTAGTTTTTTAAGGAACCTCCATACTGTTCTCCATAGTGGCTGTATCAATTTACATTCCCACCAACAGTGCAAGAGGGTTCCCTTTTCTCCACACCCTGTCCAGCATTTGTTGTTTGTAGATTTTCTGATGATGACCATTCAAACTGGTGTGAGGTGATACTTCATTGTAGTTTTAGTTTTCATTTCTCTAATAATTAGTGACATTGAGCAACTTTTCATGTGCCTCTTGGCCATCTGTATGTCTTCTTTGGAGAAATGTCTATTTAGGTCTTCTGCCCATTTTTGGATTGGGTTGTTTGTTTTTTGATATTGAGCTGCATGTGCTGTTTATATATTTTGGAGATTAATCCTTTGTCCACTGATTTGTTTGCAAATATTTTCTCCCATTCTGAGGTCTGTCTTTTCCTCTTGTTTATAGTTTCCTTTGCTGTGTGAAAGCTTTTATGTTTCATTAGGTCCCATTTGTTTATTTTTGTTTTTATTTCCATTACTCTAGGAGGTGGGTCAAAAAAGATCTTGCTGTGATTTATGTCAAAGAGTGTTCTTCCTATGTTTTCCTCTAAGAGTTTTATAGTGTCCGGTCTTACATTTAGGTTCAGTGAATTCTTGTGTTCTAAAATCTCAGTCTGTCTTCACTTTAGGGAATTAAGATGTATGTTTGTTTATTAATTTTTATTCCTTTACTCATTTTGCTTTTTCTGATCTCTGATTATTTCTGCATGAAGTCTCTTGGGAATTTCCTGTACTTCCTACCTTGTTGCTTATAACACCAGTTTTTGTTTGTTTGTTTCTGTATTGTGACTTTGTGTTTTGAGGTAATCCTGAAATTTAATCTTCCAAATCACTCACCAGGTGTTCAGAAATGTCCATTCTTTCATTTTATTTCCTGTATTCACTTACGTATTTCCAGTTCAGGAAACTAACCACCACAATTTCCTTTGGCTATTGACCTTGAATTTAGTATGAAACCAACCAAATAAAATGTATATATATATAAATATATATTTATTATATTACATTATTACACACTAAGTATTATATTTATACTTATTACACATAAGTATTTTGTATATAACATAAGGTATATATATTATATAACATGTATATATGATGTGTACATGATATATATCACATATGTGCCTATACATATAAAAGTTTGTGTAAACTCTCTACACATAATAATGTATATATGTTAGTTTTCATATTTTCTTTAAATATTGAGCCATTTTAGGAAGTGAACTTCAGGGAATTGGAAGAAAAAATTAGGACAGATCCCTAAATGTAACTTTGTGCCTTTAAGATAGAGACCAGACATCTTGCTTCATAACTTTCCAGGCTTAGTAAGAAGGATAGTCAACCCAAATCCAAAAATTTTAATTAAAATTTCTTATCACAGTGAAGGGAAGAAAACAGGATAAAGATGGCTCTATCTTGTACTTCCTAATAACTCAAGATAGGTTCATAATAACTCAATATAGGAAATTGTACATGATATGTGTGGTACACATCATAGAATTGAGTTATTTCTATCAAATCCCATGTGTGAATTCATATTCTATTTGCCCTTAAATTTATCTTGTAAGAATTAGGGAATTCTGTTTAGAATGTTTTATGCCTTCTACCAACATGTATGTTTCTTTTTTTTGTTCACTCAGCAAATATCCATGGAGTGCCTATGATTTGTCAGTGTTACATTGTTCTGTGTTGTAATTTTCTTTAAAATATATCATATGTGATATCTATATCCTGCCATTTAAAATAACATCAAGTCTACCTTGGAGGGAGCTTTTCTTGCAAGACATTCATTGAAGAATCAAGGTTAGAACACAAAGAGAGAAAAGATGGATGCAGACTGATGAAGGTGCAAACCTGCTTGCCAATAAATACCTGTGGTGTGGCATTTATAACACATAAAACCTGTTATTGACATTGTGGTGATGGAGGAAAAAAAGTTTCTATATCTCTAATTGCTGAAGTTTTAGATTATTTGCCCAGAGAAGTTGAATGAACAACTTGGCTTAGGTTAATTCTGCCACAGTTAGAAACTACAGATGCTAAAACATGTTGATTAAGTACAATGATATTTTAATGAAACCTATTAATTCAAACTGACATTTACTAACTTGAAATCAGCTCCTTACTCATCTTCACATTCTGACAGAGGATTTCTATGAACAGATTGTAAAGTGAAGGAGCCCTTAGAATTAGAAATGGGACTAATAGGGGTTCCTACTATGGGTTGCTTTGATTTAGGCTTGGATACAACCACTCTTTCAAAGGTGTTCTCTCACAGACCCTAGGTTGAATCTTATCCTGTGGTCTTGCTCCAGAAGACTTTTGATCCTCCCCAAGGCCTCTTAGGAGAAGGGGAAAAAAACAAACATATTTTTAAACTTGCTGCGTATGACCTCTCATTTCCCCTTATTTTCCACATCCATCATTTTTTTCAGGCAGATCTAACAAATTACTTGCCAAAAATAGTCACCAGTACTAACTTTAACTTAATGGCTGCATATTTAGTGTCCAGATATGAGTTGAGATTTCCTTTGTCATCAGCATTCTAGTCCTAAAGTGTTTTTTAAAGCATGCCAGATAGTTGAATTGGAGACCATTCCTTGGGGGTGCAAATATGTGGAAAAAATAAATAGCATCCCTTTTTCAGTGAAAACTGGCCAGAAACACAAAGCAAGGACTGATACACCAAGTGATTCAAAGGAGGGTTTTTTATCAATATACAAGCTAGAAATTACATTACCTGATTTTACTGTTCTTCCTTTTAAGGATGTGGGGAAAAAGCTATATATTTTAGAGTGTGTACCACAAGCTTACTCCATACTCATTCACTTTGCATTGTTCATGCTAAACAGAGCCTCTTTACTCTCATGTGGAAGAATTTCAAGGAACTTAATGATTTACAAAAATGCATTGTGCTGACATTACAGTGGCCAAAATTCTACCCAGTTCTCATAGATTCAAGGCCAAGAAAATCTCACTGGTGTGATTAGAAATGAAAGGAAATTCTTAGGATCACTGAAGAGTTTAAGAACTATAGGTCTGCTGGATTGCCATTGCCCCTGTTAGTCATTTTTCTATAATTAGGTCAGTATGAATTTCTGAAAAATGGAAGCAAGTCAAATGAA
The DNA here is from genome assembly GCF_011762595.2 of Tursiops truncatus. Lineage (NCBI taxonomy): Eukaryota > Metazoa > Chordata > Mammalia > Artiodactyla > Delphinidae > Tursiops > Tursiops truncatus. The sequence goes on from NC_047037.1 coordinate 126,905,918, forward strand.
ATAAAATAAAGGTTTTAAGGAAATTGGCTTGTGGACAACACCGACTAACATAATTTTATGTTCATACTATAAAGAAAATCAGTGTTTGGACAAGTTATAGGAAATATTGTCAAGTAATCACTCCAAAGAAGGAAATCTAGACATAAATTATGTGTGTCCCCCATTGCAGGGTAAGTGAGGACCGTGTTGAGGGGTCTTGTAGAGAGGTGAGGAACTTAGAATTTCCCAGTAATCAAATCCACAGAATGAAAAATGTAGTTGCCATTTATATTAGTTACAACATTTTTGGTTGCAAGAAACAGACAGTCCCTAGAGTTTGTTTATTAACCACAAAAGGGAACATGGCATAAAATATAGAGGTGCCACACAGGGAGCAGAGTGTAGCTGGGGCTCAGGAATGGACTAGAATCAGGAACAAGGCAGCAAGGAATCCAAAAACATCTCTCTTTCCATCTTCATCTTTCTTTCTCTCTGTCTCTGCTTTATTCTTTCCTCTGTGGAGCAAACTTTATTTTTCTGTCCATAATTTGGAAAACCAGATTGCCAGCTTTGATTACCTATATATTTCTGTTCCTGCATTCATTGTCTTTCCTCTTTTTAAAATAAAATAACATTAATGTTCTAATCTCAGGCCAACTTCCCTCTTCTCTCATTTCCTTGAGTCTCATACCCTACCATCAATTCAAGAACTTTACTCCTGCAATGATCTCTTCCTTCTCTTCCATCGTCAAGTTTTATTTTTTATGTTAGAGGATTTCTAACAGCATACAGACAGGCCTTGATTTCTTCCATATTAAAAATACAAATAACAGATGAACAAAAGCAACAACAACCCCAAACAACAGCGAACACCTCCTGTGTTCCACACCTCTCTACATCTACTACCCCATTCTTCTATTTATCTTAATAGTAAAAATCTTCAAAACAAATTATCAATATTTGACTTCATTTCCATTTTCTTTAGGGTTCCCAATAACACTTTCATTCCTATGCTACTGAAAATGTTGTTGTCAAAAACTTCCATTCTTCCAAAAACTTTTAATTCCCATTTCATTCTACTTCTCAACATTATTTAATAGCATTTATCACTTCCTTCTTGAAAACTTTTTACACTTGACTTTCAAAAAAATCTCAGCTTCCTGGTTTTTCTTCTACATCACTGACTTCTCTTTCCCAGGCTCCTTTGTGGGAGTCTTCATTTTCTGAGCCCCAAAAGGTAAAGTTCCATAGCACACAGAGTTGTGCTATTTTTATTCTCCAGCTAAAATCTCTCCATAGCTAATCTTATACAGTTTCATGACTTTAAGGATTCTCAAATTTCTATTTTCCACCTAACAACCACAAAACTCATATATTCATCTGTATATTTCAGAAGGGCACTTATATGTCTATTTGACATTTTAATCTTAACGTGTTTAAAAGATAACAGTTCCTTTCCCTTCCTGAAACTGCTGATCTTCATTCTTTATCATTTCATTGAAAAATTATATTATTCACTGAATTATTGAAGCCATAAAATTATATTCAATCTTTCCCTAACTCCACATATCTGATCCATTTGAACTACCTTCAAAATATCTCAAACTGTTTCTCAATTCTCACCACTTTCTCAGTCATCTCCTTAGTCCTAGCAAACAACATATTTAACTTGGATCACTACAACTGCTTCCAAAATAACTTGCATGATTTAACTCTTACCCTTTTACAAATCTATTGTCAGCACTGCATGTGAAATATTGTTTTAAAAATGTAATTCAGATCATATAACTCCAAAGTTCAAAACACTGCAGTGACTTCCAATCAAATTTTGAACAAACCCCCAATTTTTTTTTTTTTTTTTTTTTTTTTTTTTTTAAGTTAAGCAGAGAAAGTATAAGATCTCTGTCTGTGTCTGTCTAGATGTATGTATGTCTGTGTGTACATTATACCTCCAGATGGTACTATCAAAATGTTAACAATATTAATATTGTTAACAATGTTAAATTTTCCTGTCCAAAAGCATGAAACCCCCAATTCCTTAGCATGGTCTCAAGGCCTAGCATGATAGGGCAATCTCCTACATCTGTGAATTGATTTTTTACCATGTTCATTTGATCACTCACTTCAGTCATGTTGGCTTTCTTGTGATGCTCTGACATACTAACATTTCTGCTTCTGGAACATTGCAAGTGCTGTTTCCTCCAACTGGTATGCTCTTCACCTGACAGTCTCTAAGATTACTTCCTTTACATTCTTTATGTTTCAGTTTGAATAACATCTACTGTAGAAGCTTATCTGGCCCAGCTTTCCACAGTATCCTTCTTTTCCTAGTCACCTGCTATCTTATCATGCTTTTATTGCCTTCATAGTTCTCATTACATTCCATACTTATCTTGTTTATTCATTTAACTCCTCATTTCCTGGACCCTCTATAGTTCTGTAAACTCTATGAGATCAAGGACTTGTCTTTTACAAGGGCTTCCCAATTTGATACAAATAGATGCTCAGAAATATTGCTTGAAAGATGGGTGGATAAAAGGAAAAATGATGGTAGGAAGAAAGGAGGGAAGGGAAAATTTTAGTTTTAATGTTTTCAATGGTGATATATATATTATTTTCTTTAATTGGAATTTTGGAAGAACTTAACTCACTTGAAATTTCTAATGTAAATAAACTTCATCATCATGCCAGATAGGTGAAAAATTGCAGTGAAAATGACACTTTTTGTGACTAATAAAATTTTTGAAGGAATTTCTCTTTAATTATTATAAGCTGAAGTATATTTTAGAAATAATTTCATATGGAAAAGTGTTTTATATCTTTTAAAATATAAAAGTGTTTTATATTATATAAATACATATATAGATATTAAATGTAATGTAAGAAAAGTAATTTGACACATGTTACTTATGTTTTTAAATTCTTTCAGTGTTTGCAAAAGTACCAGATGCATAAAACTCGTACCTTCAATGTAAAGTTGTTGATGGTCTGTCCTCAGCTTACCTCTCCTGTTTTAAGTACACATACTTTGCAGTTTATGATCTAATCATGGAAAATTAAATCCCCTTCTGCCTGCCACTTTTCCCCTCCCAATCTATGAATGCTTTATCAAAGCTTATTTTTACCCAAAACTCCATTCATATATCACTTCTTTTCCATAACTTCTAGCAGCCATCATCTGTGCTCTCTCTTCCACTCTAGATAGGTTAGGTTTACCTTCCAGTTGGCTCTCAAGGAGTGTAGGGAAGAACACCTTCAGCCTGGAAATTTCCCTTCTCCTCCCCTCTCCCCTGTCTCAGTCACTCCTTCTCCAGAGTAGAGATTCTTATATGGTTGTTCAGACTCCAGGACATGGACAGGTGATCCAGGTCTACTCCAGACAAGCCAGCAACTCCCTACCAAGAAAGCCATCTTCTTTTATCTTACTTTCCAAGTTCCATACTACATTCACAGAAGATTGAAAATGGTAGCATTGTGACTATGAACACGGAGGAAAGAGTCATAACTAGGTTCTTAGGACTTAGTCATGTGCTGCTATCCGGTTTCTAGAGTTGTTTCACATGGGTTATTTTTCATGACTCAATCAGCATGGTGTCATTTGCTAATGTTTCTGTTAATGTATATCCTTAAGTATTCAGGGAAGGAGAGAAGGAAGGCATGGTTATCAGGGCATGTTTGGAGAATTTCCAGTCTTCTAGATTAATACCTTTTATGTCTCCTTACTGCATTGTATCAATACCCTTGTGAGTGTCATAATTTTTCTTACATTATTTGTAATAATTTACAAACTATAATTCTAATTCCATTTTACTTCCAAGGTCTAGCACTGAGCCAAGTGCTTACTGGGGGTTCAGTAATGGTTGGTTGAATGAAAGAGTAGTTGAATAAAGACAATATTCTATGAATGTAGACGTTTTTAAATAGTGCCATTATTTCCTGTCTTTCTTGTGTGTGTGTGTGATGGCTTCCTCTTAGCTAGAATCTGTTCAGGAAATTTTCCTTTTTAGACTTTAAAATTATGTTAGAATAAACAGGTACTCTTACAGCAAAGGGAGCAATGAGTTCAAGTATAGTAAAATAGGTTCTATACTTGCCAACATTTAATAATTTCAAACATGTAAAATATTATTTTAAATGACACCAAAGTAAAGCTAAATAAATTGGAAGCACTGAAACCACTTGTAATTCTAATAATGAGCTATAGAACTTGCACGTTATTTATCTTTGTCCATGATTTTAAGTATGATGTTCAAACGTGTTTTAAGCAATTGAAATTGTTTGCAAGTTACATGTGTCTTGCTTGATTAGGGAGTCTTGAGGCTTTTGTTAAACTTTAAAACTTAAGGTAAATAAGTTCATTTGTACCCTTTATTTAAGATTCCACATATAAGTGATATCATATGATATTTGTCTTTCTCTGTCTGACTTACTTCACTCAGTATGACGATCTCTAGGTGCAGACATGTTGCTGCAAATGACATTATTTTGTTCTTTTTATGGCTGAGTAATATTCCATTGTACATATGTACCACATCTTCTTTATCCATTCCTCTGTTGATGAACATTTAGGTTGCTTCCATGTCTTGGCTAATAGTACTGCAATGAACATTGGCGTGCATGTATCTTTTCGAATTATGGTTTTCTCCATGTATATGCCCAGTAATGGCCTATATGGAAAAAGAATTTAAAAAAAAAACAGAGAGAGTGGATATATGTATTTGTATAACTGATTCACTTTGCTGTACACTTAAAATTAATACAACATTGTAAATCAACTATACTCCAATAAAAATTTTTAAAAAATTGTACCACTAATAAAACATGCTTAAATATTAAAAAACAAAAAAAAAAAACAAAAAAAACTGAAGGTAGAATTATTTTGTCTGATTTAGGTTAGGTAAATCTCAGTTCTCTGTTTAATTTTGTCATGTATATAATGGACTGGTGATATCATTTACTTCATAGAGTGATTTTAAGAATTAAATTATATTATTCATTAAATTTCTGAGCATATTTCCCTAAATATATTAAACATTTAATGTGTGCCCTTGAACAATTTTTAAACTAGTAAATTAGTAATTTGGGGATTAAATAGCAGTAACAGATATTTCTAATTTAAATTAGAATGAAAATATAGATTTTCTAATTTTTATTATAATGATACAAGTATAATAAATGGATTGAGACTATAATGACTAAGGGAAAAAGACTCATCTAAGTAGAATCTGAATTTCAGGTCTATTTTCTGAAATGCAAATTAAATACAGAAACACTACAGCTCTGAGTTTTTCTTCTGTGTCTTTTTCCATGTGACCCTTAGAAACACACCTTAATGTTTAAAAGAATTCAACAAAGGAATCTATAATTCTTTTTAAATAAATGCATTTAACGAATAAAACTTAAAATACTATATCTGAAGACGAGGGGAAGATGGCGAAAGAGTAAGATGCGGAGAACACCTTCCTCCCCACAGATACAACAGAAATACATCTACACGTGGAACAACTCCTACAGAACACCTACTGAATGCTGGCAGAAGACCTCAGACCTCCCAAAAGGCAAGAAACTCCCCACGTACCTGGGTAGGGCAAAAGAAAAAAGAATAAACAGAGACAAAAGGACAGGGACGGGACCTGCACCAGTGGGAGGGAGATGAGAAGGAGGAAAGGTTTCCGCGCACTAGGAAGCCCTTTCATGGGCGGAGACTGCGGATGGCGGAGGGGGATAGCTTCCGAGCTGCGAAGGAGAGCACAGCAACAGGGGTGCGGAGGGCAAAGCGGAGAGATTCCTGCACAGATGATCGGTGCGACCGGCACGTACCAGCCCGAGAGGCTTGACTGCTCACCCGCCGGGGCAGGAGGGGCTGGGAGCTGAGGCTTGGGCTACGGTTGGAGCGCAGAGAGAGGACTGGGGTTGGCGGCGTGAACACAGTCTGCAGGGGTTAGTGCACCACGGCTGGCCGGGAGGGTGTCCGGGGAAATGTCTGGACCTGCCGAAGAGGCAAGAGACTTTTTCTTCCCTCATTGTTTCCTGGTGCTCGACGAGAGGGGATTAAGAGAGCTGCTTAAAGGAGCTCCAGAGACGGGCGCGAGCCGCGGCTAAAAGCGTGGACCTCAGAGACGAGCATGAGACGCCAAGGCTGCTGCTGCTGCCACCAAGGAGCCTGTGTGCGAGCACAGGTCACTATCCACAACCCCCTTCCGGAAGCCTGTGCAGCATGCCACTGCGAGGGTCCCGGGATCCAGGGACAACTTCGCCAGGAGAACACACGGCGCACCTCAGGCTGGTGCAATGTCGTGGCAGCCGCTGCCGCCGCAGGCTCGCCCCCCGGACTCCATACCCCTCCCTCACCCCGGCCTGAGTGAGCCAGAGTCCCCGAAGCAGCTGCTCCTTTAACCCTGTCCTGTCTGAGCCAAGAACAGAAGCCCTCCAGAGGCCTACACACAGAGGCAGGGCCAAATCCAAAGCTGAGCCTCGGGAGCTGTGAGAACAAAGAAGAGAAAGGGAAATCCCTCCCAGCAGCCTCAGAAGCAGCAGATTAAAGCTCCACAATCAACTTGATGTACCCTGCATCTGTGGAATACATGAATAGACAACGAATCATCCCAAATTTAGGAGGTGGACTTTGAGAGTAAGATTTATGATTTGTTCCCCTTTTCCTCTTTTTGTGAGTGTGTATGTGTATGCTTCTGTTTGAGATTTTGTCTGTATAGCTTTGCTTCCACTATTTGTAATAGGGTTCTATCCATCCTATTTTTTTTCCCTAAGAAAAAATTATTTTCCTTAATAATTATTTTTTATTTTAATAACTTTATTTTATTATATCTTCTTTCTTTCTTTCTTTCTTTCTTTCTTTCTTTCTTTCTTTCTTTCTTTCTTTCTTTCTTTCTTTCCTTCCCTCCCTCCCTCCCTCCCTCTCTTCTTACTTTCTTTCTTTCTTTCTTTCACTATTTCTCCCTTTTATTCTGAGCAGTGTGGACGAAAGGCTCTTGGTTCTGCAGCAAGGAGTCACTACCCTGCCTCTGAGGTGGGAGAGCCAACTTCAGGACACTGGTCCACAAGAGACCTCCCAGCTCCTCGTAATATCAAACAGCAAAAATCTCCCAGAGATCTCCATCTCAACAACAGCACCCAGCTTCACTCAATGACCAGCAAGATACAGTGCTGGACACCCTATGCCAAACAACTAGCAAGACAGGAACACAATCCCACCCATTAGCAGAGAGGCTGCCTAAAATCATAATAAGTCCACAGACATCCCAAAACACACCACCAGACGTGGACCTGCTCACCAGAAACACAAGATCCAGCCTCATCCACCAGAACACAGGCATTAGTCCCCTCTACCAGGAAGCCTACAAAACCCACTGGACCAACTTTAGCCCCTGGGGACAGACAGCAAAATCAACAGGAACTATGAACCTGCAGCCTGCAAAAAGGAGACTCCAAACACAGTAAGATAAACAAAATGAGAGGACAGAAAAACAAAAAGCAGATGAAGGAGCAAGATAAAAACCCACCAGACCTAACAAATGAAAAGGAAATAGGCAGTCAACCTGAAAAAGAATTCGGAATAATGATAGTAAAGATGATCCAAAGTCTTGGAAATAGAATAGACAAAATGCAAGAAACATTTAACAAGGAACTAGAAGAACTAAAGATGAAACAAGCAATGATGAACAGCACAATAAATGAATTTAAAAATATTCTAGAAGCTATTAATAGCAGAATAACTGAGGCACAAAAAAGGATAAGTGACCTGGATGATAAAATGGCGGAAATAACAACTGCAGAGCAGAATAAAGAAAAAAGAATGAAAAGAAATGAGGGCAGTCTCAGAGACCTCTGGGACAATATTAAACACACCAACATTCGAATTATAGGAGTTACAGAAGAAGAAGAGAAAAAGAAAGGGACTGAGAAAATATTTGAAGAGATTATAGTTGAAAACTTCCTTAATATGGGAAAGGAAATATTTAATCAAGTCCAGGAAGCACAGAGAGTCCCATTCAGGATAAATCCAAGGAGAAATATACCAAGACACATATTAATCAAACTGTCAAAAATTAAATACAAAGAAAACATATTAAAAGCAACAAGGGGAAAACAACAAATAACACACAAGGGAATCCCCATAAGATTAACAGCTGACCTTTCAGCAGAAACTCTGCAAGCCAGAAGGGACTGGCAGGACATATTTAAAGTGATGAAGGAGAAAAACCTGCAACCAAGATTCCTCTACCTAGTAAGGATCTCATTCAGATTAGATGGAGAAATTAAAACCTTTACAGACAAGGAAAAACTGAGAGAGATCAGCACCACCAAACTAGCTTTACAACAAATGTTAAAGGAACTTCTCCAGGCAAGAAACACAAGAGAAGAAAAAGACCTACAATAACGAACCCAAAACAATTAAGAAAATGGGAAAAGGAACATACATATAACTAATTACCTTAAATGTAAATGGACTAAATGCTCCCCCCAAAAGGCACAGATTGGCTGAATGGATACAAAAACAAGACCCATATATATGCAGTCTACAAGAGATGCACTTCAGACCTAGAGACACATACAGACTGAAAGTGAGGGGATGGAAAAAGATATTCCATGGAAATGGAAATCGAAAGAAATCTGGAGTAGCAATTCTCATATCAGACAAAATAGACTTTAAAATAAAGATATTAGAAGAGACAAAGTAGGACACTACAGAATGATCAAGGTATCGATCCAAGGAGAAGATATAACAATTGTAAATATTTATGCACCCAACATAGGAACACATCAATATATAAGGCAAATACTAACAGCCATAAAAGGGGAAATTGACAATAACACATTCATAGTAGGGGACTTTAACACCCCACTTTCACCAATGGACAGATCATCCAAAATGAAAATAAATAAGGAAACACAAGCTTTAAATGATACATTAAACAAGATGGACTTAATTGATATTTATAGGATATTCCATCCAAAAACAACAGAATACACATTTTTCTCAACTGCTCATGGAACATTCTCCAGGATTGATCATATCTTGGGTCACAAATCAAGACTTGGTAAATTTAAGGAAATTAAAATTGTATCAACTATTTTTTCTGACCACAACACTATGAGACTAGATTTCAATTACAGGAAAAGATCTGTAAAAAATACAAACACATGGAGGCTAAACAATACACTACTTAATAATGAAGTGATCACTAAAGAAATCAAAGAGGAAATCAAAAAATACCTAGAAACAAATGACAATGGAGACACGACGACCCAAAACCTATGGGATGCAGCAAAAGCAGTTCTAAGAGGGAAGTTTATAGCAATACAATCCTACCATAAGAAACAGGAAACATCTCGTATAAACAACTTAACCTTGCACCTAACACAATTAGAGAAAGAAGAACAATAAAAACCCAAAGCTAGCAGAAGGAAAGAAATCATAAAGATCAGATCAGAAATAAATCAAAAAGAAATGCAGGAAACGATAGCAAAGATCAATAAAACTAAAAGCTTTTTCTTTGAGAAGATAAACAAAATTGATACATCATTAGCCAGACTCATCAAGAAAAAAAGGGAGAAGACTCAAATCAATAGAATTAGAAATGAAAAAGGAGAAGTAACAACTGACACTGCAGAAACACAAAAGATTATGAGAGATTACTACAAGCAATTCTATGCCAACAAAATGGACAACCTTGAAGAAATGGACAAATTCTTAGAAATGCACAACTTGCCAAGACTGAATCAGGAAGAAATAGAAAACATGAAGAGATCAATCACAAGCACTGAAATTGAAACTGTGATTAAAAATATTCCAACAAACAAAAGCCCAGGACCAGATGGCTTCACAGGAGAATTCTATCAAACATTTAGAGAAGAGCTAACACCTAACCTTCTCAAACTCTTCCAAAATATAGCAGAGGGAAGAACACTCCCAAACTCATTCTACAAGTGCACCATCACCCTGATACCAAAACAAGACAAGGGTGTGACAAAGAAAGAAAACTACAGGCCAATATCACTGATGAAAATAGATGCAAAAATCCTCAACAAAATACTAGCAAACAGAATCCAACAGCACATTAAAAGGATCATACAACATGATCAAGTGGGGTTTATTCCAGGAATGTAAGGATTTTTTAATATACACAAATCAATCAATGTGATACACCATATTAAAAAATTGAAGGAGAAAAACCATATGATCATCTCAATAGATGCAGAGAAAGCTTTTGACACAATTCAACAACGATTTATGATAAAAACCCTGCAGAAAGTAGGCATAGAGGGAAATTTCCTCAACATAATAAAGGCCATATATGACAGACCCACAGCCAACATCATTCTCAATGGTGAAAAACTGAAACCATTTCCACTAAGGTCAGGGAGAAGACAAGGTTGCCAACTCTCACCACTCTTATTCAACATAGTTTTAGAAGTTTTAGCCATAGCAATCAGAGAAGAAAAGGAAATAAAAATAATCCAAATTGGAAAAGAAGAAGTAAAGCTGTCACTGTTTGCAGATGACATGATCCTATACATAGAGAATCCTAAAGATGCTACCAGAAAACTACTAAAGCTGATCAATGAATTTGGTAAAGTAGCAGGATACAAAATTAATGCACAGAAATCTCTAGCATTCCTATACACTAATGATGAAAAATCTGAAAGTGAAATCAAGAAAACACTCCCATTTACCATTGTTACAAAAAGAATAAAATGTCTAGGAATAAACCTACCTAAGGAGACAAAAGACCTGTATGTAGAAAATTATAAGACACTGATGGAATAAATTAGATGATACAAATAGATGGAGAGATATACCATGTTCTTGGGTTGGAAGAATCAACACTGTGAAAATTACTCTACTACCCAAAGCAATCTACAGATTCAATGCAATGCCTATCAAACTACCACTGGCATTTTTCACGGTACTAGAAAAAAAAATTCACAATTTGTATGGAAACACAAAAGACCCCGAATAGCCAAAGCAATCTTGAGAACGGAAAAAGGAGCTGGAGGAATCAGGGTTCCTGACTTTAGACTATGCTACAAAGCTACAGTAATCAAGACAGTATGGTACTGGCACAAAAACAGAAAGATAGATCAATGGAACAGGATAGAAAGCCCAGAGATAAACCCACAAACATATTGTTACCTTATCTTTGATAAAGGAGGCAGGAATGCACAGTGGAGAAAGGACAGCCTCTTTAATAAGTGGTGTTGGGAAAACTGCACAGGTACATGTTAAAATATGAGATTAGATCACTCCCTAATGCCATACACAAAAATAAGCTCAAAATGGATTAAAGACCGAAATGTAAGGCCAGAAACTATCAATCTCTTAGAGGAAAACATAGGCAGAGCACTCTTTGACATAAATCACAGCAAGATCATTTTTGATCCACCTCCTAGAGACATGGAAATAAAAATAAACAAATGGGACCTAATGAAACTTAAAATCTTTTGCACAGCAGAGGAAACCATATACAAGAGCAAAAGACAACCCTCAGAATGGGAGAAAATATTTGCAAATGAAGCAACTGGCAAAGGATTAATCTCCAAAATTTATAAGCAGCTCCTGCAGCTCAATAACAAAGAAACAAGCAACCCAATCCACAAATGGGCTGAAGACCTAAAGAGACAATTCTCTGAAGAAGATATATATATTGCCAACAAACACATGAAAGAGTGCTCAACATCATTAATCATTAGAGAAATGCAAATCAAAACTACAATGAGATATCATCTCACACCAGTCAGAATGACCATCATCAAAATATCTAGAAATAACAAATGCTGGAGAGGGTGTGGAGAAAAGGGAACACTCTTTCACTGCCTGTGGGAATGTGAATTGGTACAGCCACTATGGAGAACAGTATGGAGGTTCCTTAAAAAACTACAAATAGAACTACCATATGACCCAGCGATCCCACTACTGGGCATATACCCTGAGAAAACCATAATTCAAAAAGAGTCATGTACCACAATGTTCATTGCAGCTCTATTTACAATAGCTCAGAGATGGAAACAATCTAAGTGTCCATCATCAGATGAATGGATTAAGAAGATGTGGCACATATATACAATTGAATATTACTCAGCCATAAAAAGAAACAAAATTGAGCTATTTGTAATGAGGTTGATGGACATAGAGTCTGTCATACAGAGTGAAGTAAGTCTGAAAGAGAAAGACAAATACCGTATGCTAACACATATATATGAAATTTAAGAAAAAAATGTGTCATGAAGAACCTAGGCGTAAGACGGGAATAAAGACACAGACCTACTAGAGAATGGACTTGAGGATATGGGGAGGGGGAAGAGTAAGCTGTGAGAAAGTGAGAGAGTGGTATGGTCATATATACACTACCAAACCTAAAATAGATAGCTAGTGGGAAGCAGCCACAGAGCACAGGGAGATCAGCTCGGTGCTTGTGACCACCTAGAGGGGTGGGATAGGGAAGGTGGGAAGGAGGAAGACGCAAGAGGGAAGAGATATGGGAACATATGTATATGTATAACTGATTCACTTTGTTATAAAGCAGAAACTAACACACCATTGTTAAGCAATTATACTCCAATAAAGATGTTAAAAAAAAAGAAGTAAAATAAATAAATAAATAAATAAATAAATAATAAAATAAAATACTATATATGTCCATATATATCACTTAAGAGTGATATAAGTACATCTTCGTCCCCTTTATAGAGAACATCTGTTAGAAACAAGAGTAACGGAATAATGATAATTACTGTACATCCTAGCCCACTTTCTTCTGATAGCAGTGACCTCTTATGAGCTAACGTCGATTGATGTATTTGAAATGATCACTTAAATACCTTAGATAAGCTTGTTTTATGTTTACCTAGTCTAGGTCTGACTGCAGTGGTTATAAATAGCATTTCCATAGAGCATATCCAACACCCAACCCTTTTATGTAAAGTGTCCCTCTGCAGCTATATCTCCCCTCTAATGCTTTCCTGCTATATAACCCTTCTAAAAACCCATGCTATGTCTACTTATATTTATTCCATTTGGTGGTAAGAACTCCTTTAAGGATATTCCTGACTTATCTTGTCTATAGTCCTATTGACAACTTTCCTCCAATTTTCTTTGTTGATTTTGGCTGTCAACTGTCCTTCACAAGCACAATGAACACCCTGAAATATTCTCTTTTTTTTAATCAATCAAGAATGTAATGTTGACTGGCTCTTTTTATCGCCTAAAAAGCAACTTTAACTCAAGCTCAAAATCTTAGGTGCAAAGTCTCAATTCAAATCATGTAATTGTTGGGTTCTGTTGTACTAAATTCCAGCACATAATAAAATAACAGTTTCTAGTATTTAATGTAAAACACTTTAGAACTTCCACTCTGCTAATCGCAAGAAATGTATCATTTTTTTCCCTTAACCTCACGTCTAAAGACTCTAGGGATGCTTATTAATTCCAAAGAATCAGTACTAGTTACTACTGTATTACAGACAAGAGATTGGAATGTCTGCTAAGCCTGTTCAAGAGCCTTATTCTTGTTTTCACAAGTCACAGAAGTAAAATCACAGGGTTCCTGCTGAAACACAGAAATACAGCAGTTGTGGGCTATACCTGCTGCCTCTGCTGTGTATCCTGTAGATATCAACCAGAATGAAGTCCAGCATTTCAAAATGATGTCAAACAGAATCAGAGTTGAATTGGTTGTTCGTAGCCAGCAACCTGGAACTTAAAATACAAGCAATTTCCGAGTCCCCTCTTCTACCACAAAACCAAAGTAATACCTGGATAACCAAAGGAACCTGCACCTCTTTTTGTACTCCTTGCATGAACTCATTAAAAATCCTGTGATCTCTATCTTCAAAGTAAGTCCAGAATCCAGCCACTTCCATATACTTACACTATTATTATCCCAGTCTAGACTAAAACAGTCTCTTACCTCAGCTGCTGAAATAGCATTCTAACTGGACTTCCTGTTTCAATTCTTGTTCTTCTAGAACTGTTTATATAGTAGCCAGCATTCTCCTAAAATACAAATCACATTATTTCACTTCCAGGGATATAACTGTTCATTGGCTTCCCATAATATTAAGAAGAAAATACAAAACACTCGTACAAGGTTCTCCATCATCTAATCCCTGGCTATACCTCTGATCTCATTTCTAGCCACCATCTCATCTGCTTACTATATTCTAGCTGGATTCCTCTCTCTTGGAGAGGTCTTTCACTGGTATAATTTTCACTGAGACATTCAAATGGCAGCTTCTCTTGCATTCATTCAGCTTTCTCTTCAAATGTCACTTCCTCAAAAAGGACTTCCCTGGCCATCTATCTAACGTATACCCTCATCATTCCCTGCACCTGCCCTGCTTTAACTTTCTTCAGAGTACTTAACAGTATTTGACTTTTTTATCACACAATTATTATTTATTAGTCATTGTCAAACTCAATTATTAGAATATAAAGACAAAGAACAAATCTGTCACTGTTACCAAGGCCTAAACTATCTCTGAGTGTGTATGTGTCTGTGTATAGTAGGTGTTCCATATATATTCCTTATCATATAATGTGATGCATTATAAGAGTATAATGTTGGGATTGGTATAACCAGAGGTAACTACACCAATTTCCCTAGAAGAAAAAGAAATGAGAAAAAAAGCTGGCACCACTAATTTACCAATAATGTTGTTTCTGTCTTACCCCTATATACACACAAAATACCCCCAGAGTGCTAGAATGACTGAATCAGGAGACATTTAAACATCAGCATTATTTGGTGCCCAAAACAAACTATCTGCTTGTGACATATTGGTACAGGCAGTAACCCTGTGTTCCTTTCCCATTCCTCCCTCTTGGGGTTTGGATGTGTGTGTGTGTGTGTGTGTGTGTGTGTGTGTGTGTTAGGACTCAATGGTTTTATTCATCTTCCCTTCTATTTGGTGTAGGTCAGGACTACACCAGTCATCTTCATAAACTTTAAAAATTATACACCACAAATTAAAAGAATTCCAGTCCATTAAAAGCCAGGTGACTCCTTGAGGCTTATACAACATTGCAAATCCTGAAACAGAAATGTTTAAGGTCTGCATGTAAAGGGATATGAAGATAACCCAACTTAATCTGCACTAAGTCCAGCCCTTAATAATGTCTTGTCACCCATTCTTAGGACTTTATAAAGATATTTGTCTTACAACTAATGGTCTTACAATAACTACTTGAGTAACTTTTCCAAAACAACTGCAAGAAAGCTACTGCACGATGACAATGCCTTCACCAGTACAAAGAGTTAGTAAATTTCAACGGCTATTCTCTCATAGAATAAAAAAGTAAAACACAGTTTCCATCCCAGAGCTCAGTACATCTAATACCCTCTGTACCTTAATAATGACCTTTCCCCAACTTTTATTAAATGTAATCCCAATGATAACATCAGCTTGGGGACACTAATCTGAGTCCAGTTTTAGATTTTATGTGACCATAAACATTATAGTAGCCGTTACACGTTTCCTTTGTCCCCTCCTGTGGGCCCAGCTCTTAGCACAATATACGCACACAGTAGGTACCCCAAAATTACAGATACTTCTTCCTTCTCTCCCACTCAGCTGCAAAGGGCACATCTTAAATCTTCCTCCAACCAGGAGTTTTAAAATCCTCACTAACTCATTAAAAACCTGAGGGTAAAACAGGACTAATAATTGTGAGGGCAAAGTCTAGAACTTTGATAGCAGTGGCCTCCAGAGTTTAAGCACAAGAACATGCTGCTGTGTGTGAGTGGGGCAGAGACAAGAAATAAAAATCACACACATTGAAATTAACCACAGGAGGCTGCAGCTGCCTATCCTGGGCCTTGAGGCTGTGCCTTTTCATTTCTGAGGATGACCTTGTTAATCCCAGGGGGCGATGACATGTTAAATTTGAGCAAAAGCCCAAGGATAAGTCTGCCCAATATTTTACCATTAGGAAACATTACATGGACAAGTAGGAGTCGTAAACACCAGCGTATTTTGTATAGACTCCCCTGCCCCCTACATTTTTACTACAAGCTCCTTTAAACATTGAAAAATTTATTGTTTTTATATTATTTTCATAGTTTTAGTATCTAAATGTATCGTTCATACTTGCTCATTTTGCGATTACTAAATCTTCCATCCCTTGCATCTCCAGGCTCCCGTTACACCAGGGTGTGTCTGTGTTCCCACCCTTCACCCCTGAGTGAAGGTTAGAGAATAGCAAGGGGTAATAGCTGATTTAGAGGAAACACTTAGCCACTTCCTATGTCACCATTCAATTAAAAAGGAACAGTCAGCTTTAACGTCATCATTTGTGCCTTGACCGAGTGACTGCCCATTAAGCAGAGGAAGGGCAAAGCCTATCAGTAGCTTAGCAACCAGCACATTTTCCTTCCCTCTTGAGGTGAAGGGCTTTTCAGCAACAATTCCGGTGCAATTGACGTCCATCTGGCTGAGCAGTTTCCTTCCTTTACTGAAATAGGAAGATCCTACAATTATATGCTTACCCCTTGCATAGATGTCAGGGTTTAGACTCATAAAAGGAAATCTTATCCAATTGGATGAATTTCAAGAATAGGACACAATTCCTGAATTAGAAAGCCTATAAAATGCTATTTCATACGTTCACTAACTTTTTTTTTTTTCTTTCCCCTTCCAGATGCTTTTAGTCTGCTAGCCTTTTTTCTACAGGCTGCCTCATCTTAAACTTTCTGGTAGGAGTGAGGCAGACAGATGAAAGAGAAACAATAAAAATTCATGAATTTAAATCTCACAAAACAGGGTGTTTTGTCCTTCAGAGCAGTGTAAGATATCCTCAGGGGTAGTCTTTTCTACAATGCCACAGATGAAGAAAATGTCAAGGCAACGTTTGACGGTAAAGAAATGTCCCAAATGAGCTATTGTCATCTGTAGACATTATCTTAAAAAAATGTTTAAAATAACATAGGTTTCAAAGCAGTTTTAAGCTAAAGCAAATATATTGAACTAATTTTCTTCTGATGAACTAATTCCTTTAGATGAAGGAATACTTTTTTGAAAAATACTATTATAATTTGGTTTTGGAAAATGTTGTATTATGCCTGAGATTTTTTTTTTTTTTTCTCACAGGCAGTAAAATGCTGTTCTTTGAAACCAATGGAAAATATGCTTCTTATTAGATAATAGACATCAAAATTAACAGACTTTGTTATAAGATTGTGTTATTTTCAATATATTCTAAATTTTGGTAAAAATAAACATGATTTATTTCTAATAACTGACAGAAAACGATAAAGGTTTTCTGTTGAATGGTGATTTGCATGCATACAAACGGAGGTAAATTTGATTAAATCTTGATGCTGTAATATTGTCAAACTGTTCTAAAGCTTCTAAGCTTTCCAGGTTCTGACTCTAG
Organism: Tursiops truncatus; assembly: GCF_011762595.2. Taxonomy (NCBI): domain Eukaryota; kingdom Metazoa; phylum Chordata; class Mammalia; order Artiodactyla; family Delphinidae; genus Tursiops; species Tursiops truncatus. The sequence continues at coordinate 126,923,289 of NC_047037.1, forward strand.
GAAGTAGGCAAGTTGCCTCTTTGCCTACAAATAAAGTATTTAGAATATATAAACATTAGTTAACTGTTACTTGTGAATTATGATCATTATTCAAATGGTGGGCTCTTACAAGTAAATTAATGTAAAAATATTTCACCAAAAATAAAATTCTTTAATGTTGATATTTTGCTCTTCATTCCTAGAGAGGTGTTTCCTTAGTTTATAATTTTTTTTTTCTCCCACAGAAAACATACAGTGTGTAGTACATGGTCAGATTGTTTAATCTCATTTCCTGATTCTCTGCTTTATGTCAAGATCCCAGAGAACAGGAGTGGGAGATGAGGAAAGTGTAAAAGGGAATGAGGAAAAAGTTGATCATCACTTTAAGCAACAGGGGCTCCATCCGCTGGCATCTTAAAATTGTTTGCCTGTGGGAAAAAGCTTTTATCCACTGGCTTCCATCCTCCATTGGTTAAAGGTAGAACCAAAGGATGTTAACCTCCCCAAATTTCTAGCACCTAGGCCAGTTAGATTCTCCTCACTCCATCAGAGAAGATTGGCAAAGAAACTAAGAGATTCTTGGTAGAGCTGAAGCAAAATGCTTTCAGGTACAGCTCTGTGAAACTTATTGCTATAGCTGGAGTAAAGGTGAGCCGTTATGGTAAACACAAGAGATGTCCCTAATGAGTTCCATTAAGTCAAATGCATCCCACAGCCCTCAAGGAAGAGACCAGCCACAATCTGTTCTAAAGCCTTAATGCTGAAGAGTTAGCAGAATAAGGTCTGCTTAGACCTTAGTTGCTTTACATTTGTTGAACTGTGGTTGCTACAATGATTCACTTACAATTACCATTGAAAGCACTATGAAATGCCCTAGTCAATACCTTGTGTTCAAAACATAGTTCTTCTTGCCCTCATTTGTAGCAGTAACCCTAGTTCCTTTTGGTATTCATGCTGCATTACCCCCCAATGAAACAAACTCTTCCATGGGTCTGCTTGTTCACAGGAATGAAAGCACAAAGTGGCCCAGTTCTACCTTCTTGATCAGCGGATCCCCTTTTTGTGGGACCTGGACTCCTCAACAGGACAAATTTGTCTTTTGTATGTGTCAATGTGGCTAGGCTGCAGTTCCCAGTTATTCAAATAGTAATCACAGTGTTTTTATGAAGATATTTTATAGATATAATTCAAGTCCATAAATAGTTTATTTTTAAGTAAGAGAGATTATCCTAGATAATCTGGGTAGGTCTGATTTAGTCACTTGAGAGTCCTTAAGAGCAAAGCTGAGGTTTCCCTGAGGAAGAAGAAATTGCTTGTGGATAGTAGCTGCAGACTGTTCCTGAGAGCCCTAGCCTGACTTTCCTGATAGTCTGCCCTACATATTTCTAACTTTTAGACTTGCCTAGCCAGACACTACAATTACACAAGTGATTCATTGCAAAAATACCCTTTCTTTTTCTCTCTCCTTCCCTCCCTCTCCCTGTCTCACATAGAGACACATGTTTTATTTCTCCTACTCATTCTGTTTCTCTGATTGAATCCTGACTGAGCCAGGCTCCATCTCTTCCTGTCTCTGAATTGCAAATGTGTGATTTGTCAAAATTTATATTTGGATATCTTTCATATGCTCTATCAACATCAATTTTATTCCCTTTTTTTCCACATGTTTTGACCTATAATATAACAAATTGCCATAAATTCTTGTTAAAATATTAGGTGGACATGTAACAGATACAATGTTAACTCAAAGAACTTAAGTGTAACTAAGAAACTTTATCTAAAGAGTCAAGTTTCTAAGGAATGAAACTAAAATGATAGGCTGACAGGTAGCAAGTTTGATATTTTTATGTCAGTCATTTCTTTTGTACAGATGCAATAAGGAATTAATTAAATATCCCTTTGGAACAAAAGCTACTTCGGTGAATAATGGTACTTCAAAATAAATTGAGCATTTTAATATTGAAACATCTCATGGGTTAAATGTTCTTTACTGAAATATGATCAGCTACTATGAAAGCCTAACTATTTCTCTCCCAAGACCCATAATTAAATAATAGGCCTCCAGCTAATAGTATTGATGTAAATAAAGAATATATTCATAAATTCTATGGGCTTTTAATGTCATTGAATGATAGAAGTTGGAGTACTTTAAATTTAGCTAATTGGTTTAACATGATCAAGTTATTATAAGTTGAAATCAATGTGCTTTTGTTTGTTTAATACATATTATATACATATATTTTATATGATTACTTGCCATTATATATCTTCTTAGGTGAAATGTCTGTTAAGGATTTTTTATTCTACGGTACATTCTTAAGGTCTCCAACATTCTTTTGCTCTCTATTCTTACATATGAAACTCATTCAACTTCTCCCAAGAAAGTATATCCCAAGGTCTCATCAGTTGTTATCTCCTGATCAAAGAATAGGATCCTTAGGTGATGTGTGGGAGATTACTAAATAAATGAAAATATGGGGTCAAATGGGCCAAATAATTATTCACAATGTTTTGATGTCTCTAAAAATAAGAAATATAGTAGTAGAATCTGAGGTAGATTGTGGTTACCTGAAGATATTTATAGATTTATACAGCTTGTAGTAAACTTAAGTATGAAAATTGTCAATTAGAAGATTTTCAAAACAATTCTTTAGAAAGGTATAGTTAATGAACAATGAAAACCATCAATATCACCAGGAAGAGATAAGAATGAAATATTAACAGAGTAAATAGAAAAAAAATGAGTTGGTATATATAGGAAAAATTCTGATGATTAGATTGCGAGATGATATATGAATTAGTTTACTTAATTTGATTTTCCTTTCTTCTATCACATAATGACCTTCATGAAATGTAAAATTGCTAGTGTAATAGGTGCTTTATGGTACTTTAAGCTTTTTGTTTGTTTTGGTATCTCCCCAGCTGAAATGGAATAGATGACTAAATTAACTATTGTTTCTTATATACTTGCTGAAATACATGAGCTATTCAAGGCATTTTTGCCTTAGAATTTCTTTAAAATTGTAAGTGGAGAAAAATTACAGGAAAACTAATGAGTAAGATTCAAAATTAGTAAAATAAACACAGTTAACCCTGATTTATCTGTGACTTTTATAAACCCTAGCTGGAAACAATGCTATGTAATGGAAAGTGTTCATGACAAATGCTTTAATTTCTTCTTTAGAATGAGACAGGGTTAAATTAACTAATCAATAAACAGAAATCATCACTTCACCCAAATTATTGAATAAAATGCAAATGAGAAATGCATTCATATTTTCAAGATATTAAACATCAACATATAAAATAGAATATAAAAAAGTATGTTATGCCTTTTTCAATCAAGATTAAACAGATTTGTTAACCATCATCACAGATAACTATGAGGGATACAAACAAATTTACTATGTGGAGGTACCTTAGAGATGTCACTTAGGCAGAATTAGAATACTATCTCTGGAAGTTATATTGAAATTCCCCAGCACAGTTCTCAGCTTTATATGTCATGAAGGTAAATTTATTTAATATATTCATATAAACCATTCTTACTGTGGACATCACTATTAACTAGACCCTTTGTTAAATGTATGGGATTAAAGTTTAGAAGAAGTTCTGTGAAATCCCATTAACTTCTTTCCAAAGCCAGCTCATGAGACTGACCTTCTTGCCTAGGATATGACAAATGAATGCCAGTGGTTGCAAGGGTGTGTGAATAAAATTAATACTCCAAGACAGAATTAAGCTTTAGGATGAAATTCTGTAAGGAGTGAATTCTGCCTCTGTAGGTTTTGTCCCCTGTAGGCATCAAAAATTGAAATGCAGTAATTTGGTAAGACTTGTTTTGTTCCTGAATGTCTTCATATATTATTCAAGGGCAAAGTGTTTTTTAATTTGGGAATTTATGTCTGTAGTTAAGAACATCTGAGAAAGATTAATCCATCATTCTATTTTTTAGAAAAGCAAACAAAGAAAGAAAAAACTCTAAGTAGATGGATCAAATTTATATATGTATAATACATATACACACATAAATGTACACATATACATAGACACATATACATAAAGGCTAAATATATTTAACATATAGGACTATAGTTTCTAATCATAATGCCGTAGAGCATGACAAACAGAATAGTCTACATGTCTGGCTGGTCTGGATTATCTTCTGTGAGATTTAGCTTGTTCTTTTTGCAGGAGATCTGGTTTGCAGTCTCTGCTGGCCTGAGCACCTTTTCTTTCTTCCTTTCTTTCTTTAATCAGTGCATCATCACTAAGATACAATTATTGCATGAGTTTGTTCAGAGCTCAGACCTGAAGTATCCTTCCCATATGAACCAGACGATCCTAAGCCCCTCCAAGTCTGGTTAAGGCAAATTTTCAATCTTACAAGCAGACACTCTCTGAGTTTTTCTTCTGCTCTGAATTGTGCTTTATGCTCTGAGAGTTATATACTCTTCCTCTTTTTTGGAGGACATCTTAAAGAAAGGTCCCTGCTGCCTACCCCATCTAAAGCAATTATCTTCCTATTATTCACTTATTCCCTTGTTAAGATTCCTTCATATCACATCACAATGGATATTTGTTTTGTTTGCCTTTATGTTTTTGTCTGTTTCACTCCCTAAAGTTTAAATTCCACAAGGGCAGAGGTCTTTATTTTTATTGTACTATTGTCCCTGATACCTTACACTGTCTGACACACAATAAGGGTTCAAGGAATCGTCTGCTCATTAACGGGTTAGTATCATTGTTAATGCAACTTTAGGCAGAGGTACTCAGTGAACTGGTTAACTTAGTGATCTGACCATATTTGTAAGCCACGCTTGATCTTCTTTCAGAATTTAATATGATATAAATCACAGAGGAATTTCTAAGGGGGCAAGGTTTTTGCACCATCATATGTTGGCCTCTAGTAAGGACAGATGTGAACACCCAGGAAAACAACTATTACCTTAAGGCAATTCTCTGAAGAGGTCAAGGTGTACTACAAACCATTCCCAGCACTTTCAGTGGCCAGGGTAGTAAAGGGCATCTGGGATGGGCAGTAACAATGCTGATTACCATCCATTGGGTTGAATCAATGATATAATTTTAAAAAGAAATTCCTTATCAAATGCTCATTAATTGTATATCTGCAGAGTGCTTTTGAGACTTAGAACTTACTAAAGCTTCAATTAAAGCAGAGTGGTAGCCATAAAATAAAAGGAAATTAGATTCCAAACTTTAGTAATAAAAGTGAGTTTGGTTTTATGTGAGTTTTTCTTTGATAATAATTTCACAACCCATTTGAGAAAAAATAATTCCTGTTCATTAGTCAATAACTATAACTTTAAAACCTGAAAGTGTACCCAAGTATGTTCAGATATTCTTAAGAAGTGATTTTTCTGTCAAAAATTCATGGTATGATACTTGGAACACTCAAGTCTGGCTAATGGCAAGGGACCCACTTCTCTGATGAAGTAATACAAGTCTGGATATTGTCACCATGGAAAAAAGTGATCCCTCCAATTTTTCACTATGAGAAAGCCAGTGCCTTGGACATGATGTTCCCTTCTCTTGAAGGGAGATTTTAAATAGTGGAAAAGAAACTGTGGTTTCAGATTTGTTTTTAAAACAAATTAATATTTTACTTCAATTTCTGTATGACACATCTATAGTTAAAAGAATATTAGGGCTGGGGTAAGTGATGCAACTCTGTTGGTTTGGAGTTGGCAAGATGAGAAATTTGTCTTTCATCTGTTTGAGAACAAAAGATGAAGCATTCAGGGCTTCCCTGGTGGTGCAGTGGTTGAGAGTCCGCCTGCTGATGCAGGGGACATGGGTTCGTGCCCTGGTCCGGGATGAAAAGATGAAGCACTGAAATTAAAAATGTTATAATCTATACTAAATATAAGAAAAATAATTTTCCCTTAGCACATGCATTTCTTTTTTGGCAGACAAATTTTTATCAGGCATGTCTACTGTTTTGGTTAACATCATCTAGCAACTCTCGGTTATAGCTGTCACAAGGGGAAAAAGGGGAAAAGCATCATGCTCAAGTACCTTCTGTAATTTTAGAAGACCAGGATCCTGCATCTTCAGAAGTAAGAAGTAAATGTCAAGTAACATAGTTGTTCTATTAACCTCCTATTATAATAATTCTCACTGAATTAAACTTTCTTCTAGAGCAGTAGGTTTTTATACCTTTTGTTCTGAAGACCCCTTTACACTTTTGATGATTTTAAAATACAAAAATACACAAGCATTAACGTCCATTATCAGCCAAAGTGATGACACCATCACATATCATGTAACTTCTGGAAAACTCCACTATATACTTGTAAGAGGATGAGAGTGAAAGAGACAATTTACATCTTAGCATTATTTTAAAAAGAATTGTATCCACATAGATCTACTGAAGAACCTACAGTGGTTCCAGGACCACACACTGAAAACAGTGTTATTAACTTATTAAAGAAAGTCTAAGGAATTGACTAGAAGGCAGGAATTTAGAATTGCTCAAAATTACTCCTTCTTTATTTCAACTCAGCTTAACTAAACTACAATTAATATAGAACTAACTAAGAAGCGCTACTTGGCAAATAATTCAATACAGTATCATATAGAAGTATATTTGCTTACCTTCTCCCAATATTAGTGTATATTTTTTACTAAATAATTTCTATTACCCTTTGTTGTTAATAGCAAAAGTAAATATTAAATTGGATAAAAGCCCACCTACTTAAATTATTAATAAATTAATTAAATAATTATCGTTTGAATATTAGTTCATACTTCTTAATCATATATATTAATTATTTAAATACATTTTGTTGGGAACTTTAAACTGAGACATACACTTAACTTGTTTTCAAAGGTTTTCAAATCTGTTAGGGAAAATAGATAAGTATATAAATATAACACAAGACAGATTACGTTCAACACATATCTGCTTGTACTATCAGGAAAACCTTCTGGAAGGAGTAAACTTTTTAATGTGAACTATGTTACTTGTAACAATAAAATGGGTGCAAATTATTAGTTCTTGTAATGAATTTGTATTCTCATTAATGACCTTTGTGACTCAGACTTTTCACATCCTAACAGACTCATTTTCACAAGAGGGATTGGAAATAGATGATGAATTTTTATTTAAATTTGTTTCCTTTAGATTGTTTAGATAATTATAGGAAAAGGTAGAGCTATTTTGAAATGTCTTTCCCTTAGGTACAAGAGACTGATTTAATTTAGGGCTGGGACTGAAAGTCTGAATTCAGACAATACTCATTTTTAATCAGTATGTTACTCAGATAACTCAGGTGATACAAAATAAAGTTCATTTGGCAGAGAGTTCAAAGGATATTTATTTAAGCCACATAAAAATATAATGCAATAAGTAGTTTCTAAAGAAACTTATCATAAGAAGGAATCTGACATTTCTAACAAATATGTGAACTAAAATATTTCCTTAAGGTGTATGCACAAATTATTACAGATTACATTTGAACCACAACCAGATCAGAAGATGGGAAGTTAGAGGTTCAACAACTATCTACCTTTAAGGCTATTTTAAATGAAATACTATCCATTTAAGAAATTATCAAAGGAAGTCTATATTCTTTGATATATCTTTCTTAAGCAGATCAGCTTAAATGTATAGAAAATGTAATACATTTGAATCTTTAATGAAACATAGTAGGTTATAAATATTCTAAAAGAAATTCAACATATGCTATTCTTTTATTACTTATATAATGGACATCCGTTGATCTAGACTATAGCCACATTGAAGACATGTCTTCATTATACATTTTCAATGAGCCTCATAGCTTTATTGAAATGGAGGTATTATTACTAACAGTCCTAATTTAGTTTTGAGGAGACTCATGGTAAATCACTCAATTTTCCTGAGCCTAAGTCACAGAGCAGTAAGAATGAGGTCTTCTGACTTATCATCAGTATAATCTTTCCCATCACACCACAACTTCGTCCAGATAGGTGAGCAATATGTCATCCTTTCTGGTTCTGTTATGACCTTGGTAAATAAAAGATTACATGTTGCTTAACTTCATCAGTAACCTTATCAAAACCTATAACCTTAACCTTAGGAGACTAAGAAGAAGATCTCATCATCTCTCTCCTGGAATTTTTTTTTTTTTTAACCTGCTAGTAACTAATCTTGTGTGTGTGTGTCTGTGTGTGGCAAAAGTTTGTGTTCCATAACTAGACATCAAAAGTTTAAAGTAGAAGAGAGGGGGAAGATGGTGGAAGAGTAAGACATGGAGATCACCTTCCACCCCAGAGATACATCAGAAATACATCTACACGTGGAACAACACCTACAAAACACCTGCTGAATGCTGGCAGAAGACCTCAGACCTCCCAAAAGGCAAGAAACTCCCCACGTACCTGGGTAGGGCAAAAGAAAAAAGAATAAACAGAGACAAAAGGACAGGGACGGGACCTGCACCAGTGGAAGGGAGCTGTGAAGGAGGAAATCTTTCCACACACTAGGAGCCCCTTCGTGGGCAGAGACTGCGGGTGGCGTAGGGGGGAGCTTCAGCACCGTGGAGGAGAGCGCAGCCACAGGAGTGCAGAGGGCAAAGCAGGGAGATTTCCGCAGAGGATCGGTGGCAACCAGCACTCACCAGCCCAAGAGTCTTGTCTGCTCACACTCCGGGGCGGGCAGGGCTGGGAGCTGAGGCTCGGGCTTCGGTCAGAGCGCAGGGAGAGGACTGGGGTTGGCAGTGTGAACACAGCCTGCAGTGGGTTAGTGCACCACGGCTAGGCGGGAGGGAGTGTGGGAAAAACTCTGGACCTACCGAAGAGGCAAGAGACTTTTTCTTCCCTTTTTTTGTTTCCTGGTGCGCGAGGAGAGGGGATTAAGAGAGCTGCTTAAAGGAGCTCCAGAGACAGGCGCGAGCCGCGGCTAAAAGCGCGGGCCCCAGAGACGGGCATGAGACGCTAAGGGTGCTGCTGCCGCCACCAAGAAGCCTGTGTGCGAGCACAGGTCACTCTCCACACCTCCCCTCCCGGGAGCCTGTGCAGCCCGCCACGGCCAGGGTCCCGTGATCTAGGGACAACTTCCCCAGGAGAACACACGGCAGGCCTCAGGCTGGTGCAAAATCACTCCGGCCTCTGCCACCACAAGCTCACCCCGCACTCAGTACCCCTCCCTCCCCCAGGCCTGAGTGAGTCAGAGCCCCCGAATCAGCTGCGCCTTTAACCCTGTCCTGTCTGGGCGGGTAACAGATGGCCTCAGGTGACCTACACGCAGAGGCGGGGCCAAATCCAAAGCTGAGCCCCAGGAGGTCTGCAAAGAAGAGCAAGGGAAATCTCTCCCAGCAGCCTCAGGAGCAGTGGAGTAAAGCTCCACAATCAACTTGATGTACCCTGCACCTGTAGAATACATGAATAGACAACGAATCATCCCAAATCAAGGAAGGAGAATTTGAGAACAAGATTTATTATTTTTTTCCCCTTCCCTCTTTTTGTGTGTATGTGTATGCTTCTGTATGAGATTTTGTCTGTATAGCTTTGCTTTCACCATTTGACTTAGGATTGTTTCCATCCGTTTTTTTTTTCCTTACTTAAAATTTTTTTTTCTTAATAATTATTTTTATTATAATAACGTTATTTTATTGTATCTTACTTTATTTTATTTTCTTTTATCCTTTCTTTATTTTCTTTCTTTCTTTCTTTCTTTCTTTCTTTCTTTCTTTCTTTCTTTCTTTCTTTCTTTCTTTCTTTCTCCTTTTTCTCCCTTTTATTCTGAGCCCTGTGGATGAAAGGCTCTTGGTACTACAGCCAGGAGTCAGTGCTGTGCCTCTGAAGTGGGAGAGCCAACTTCAGGACACTGGTCCACAAGAGACCTCCCAGCTCCTCATACTATCAAGTGAAAATCTCCCAGAGATCTCCATCTCAACACCAACACCCAGCTTCACTCAATGACCAGCAAGATACAGTGCTGGACACCCTATGCCAAACAACTAGCAGGATAGGAACACAACAACACCCATTAGCAGAGAGGCTGCCTAAAATCATAATAAGTCCACAGGCACGCAAAAACACACCACCAGACGTGGACCTGCCCACCAGAAAGACAAGATCCAGCCTCATCCACCAGAAGACAGGCACTAGACCCCTCTACCAGGAAGCCTACACAACCCACTGAACCAACCTTAGCCACTGGGAACAGACACCAAAACCAATGGGAACTACGAACCTGCAGCCTGCAAAAAGGAGACCCCCAAAACAGTAAGATAAGCAAAATGAGAAGACAGAAAAACACAAAGCAGATGAAGGAGCAAGATAAAAACCCACCAGACCTAATAAATGTAGAGGAAATAGGCAGTCTACCTGAAAAATAATTCAGAATGATAGTAAAGATGATCCAAAATCTTGGAAATAGAATAGACAAAATGCAAGAAACATTTAACAAGGACCTAGAAGAACTAAAGATGAAACAAGCAATGATGAACAATACAGTAAGTCAAATAAAAAAAAAAAAAACTCTAGAAGGGATCAATAGCAGAATAACTGAGGCAGAAGAACGGAGAAGTGACCTGGAAGATAAAATAGTGGAAATAACTACTGCAGAGCAGAAAAAAGGAAAAATAATGAAAAGAACTGAAGACAGTCTCGGAGACCTCGGGGACAACATTAAACACACCAACATTCGAATTATCAGGGTTCCAGAAGAAGAAGAGAAAAAGAAAGGGACTGAGAAAATATTTGAGAGATTATAGTTGAAAACTTCCCTAACATGGGAAAGGAAATAGTCAATCAAGTCCAGGAAGGACAAAGAGTTTCATACAGGATAAATCCAAGGATAAACATGCCAAGAAACATATTAATCAAACTGTCAAAAATTAAATTCAAAGAAAACATATTAAAAGCACCAAGGGAAAAACAACAAATAACACACAAGGGAATCCCCATAAGGTTAACAGCTGATATTTCAGCAGAAACTCTGCAAGCCAGAAGGGACTGGCAGGACATATTTAAAGTGATGAAGAAGAAAAACCTACAACCAAGATTACTCTACCCAGCAAGGATCTCATTCCGATTTGATGGAGAAATTAAAACATTAACAGACAATCAAAAGCTGAGAGAGTTCAGCACCACCAAACCAGGTATACAATAAATGCTAAAGGATCTTCTCTAGGCAAGAAACACAAGAGAAGGAAAAGACCTACAATAACAAACCCAAAACAATTAAGAAAATGGGAATAGGAACATACATATTGATAATTACCTTAAATGTAAATGGATTAAATGCTCCCACCAAAAGACACAGACTGGCTGAATGGATAGAAAAACAAGACCCATATATATGCTGTCTACAAGAGACCCACTTCAGAACTAGAGACACATACAGGCTGAAAGTGAGGGGATGGAAAAATATATTCCATGCAAATGGAAACCAAAAGAAAGCTAGAGTAGCAATTCTCATATCAGGCAAAATAGACTTTAAATAAAGACCATTACAAGAGACAAAGAAGGACACTACATAATGATCAAGGGATTGATCCAAGAAGAAGATATAACATTTGTAAATATTTATGCACCCAACATAGGAGTGCCCCAATACATAAGGCAAATACTAACAGCCATAAAAGGGGAAATCCACAGCAACACATTCATAGTAGGGGACTTTAACACCCTACTTTCACCGATAGACCGATCATCCAAAATGAAAACAAATAAGGAAACACAAGCTTTAAATTATACATTAAACAAGATGGGCTTATTTGATATTTATAGGACATTCCATCCAAAAACAACAGAACACACATTTTTCTCAAGTGCTCATGGAACATTCTCCAGGATAGATCATATCTTGGGTCACAAATCAAGCCTTGGTAAATTTAAGAAAATTGAAATTGTATCAAGTAACTTTTCAGACCACAATGCTTTGAGACTAGATATCAATTACAGGAAAAGATCTGTAAAAAATACAAACACATGGAAGTGATCACTGAAGAAATCAAAGAGGAAATCAAAAATTACCTAGAAACAAATGACAATGGAGACACAACGACCCAAAACCTATGGTATGCAGCAAAAGCAGTTCTAAGAGGGATGTTTATAGCAATATCATCCAACCTTAAGAAACAGGAAACATATGGAATAAACAACCTAACTTTGCACCTAAATCAACTAGAGAAAGAAGAACAAAAGAACCCCAAAGTTAGCAGAAGGAAAGAAATCATAAAAATCAGATCAGGAATAAATGAAAAAGAATTGAAGGAAACGATAGCAAAGATCAATAAAACTAAAAGGTGGTTCTTTGAGAAGATAAACAAAATTGATAAACCATTAGCCAGACTCATCAAGGAAAAAAGGGAGAAGACTCAAATCAATAGAATTAGAAATGAAAAAGGAGAAGTAACAACTGACACTGCAGAAATACAAAAGATCATGAGAGATTACTACAAGCAACTCTATGCCAATAAAATGGACAACCTGGAAGAAATGGACAAATTCTTAGAAATTCACAACATTCTGAGACTGAACCAGGAAGAAATAGAAAATATGAACAGACCAATCACAAACACTGAAATTGAAACCATGATTAAAAATCTTCCAACAAACAAAAGCCCAAGACCAGATGGCTTCACAGGCTAATTCTATCAAACTTTTAGGGAAGAGCTAACACCTATCCTTCTCAAACTCTTCCAAAATATAGCAGAGGGAGGAATACTCTCAAACTCATTCTATGAGGCCACCACACCCTGATACCAAAACCAGACAAGGATGTGACAAAGAAAGAAAACTACAGGCCAACATCACTGATGATCATAGATGCAAAAATCCTCAACAAAATACTAGCAAACAAAATCCAACAGCACATTAAAAGGATCATAAACCATGATCAAGTGGGGTTTATTCCAGGAATGCAAGGATTCTTCAATAGATGCAAATCAATCAATGTGATACACCATATTAACAAATTGAAGGAGAAAAACCATATGGTCATCTCAATAGATGCAGAGAAAAGTTTTGACACAATTCAGCACTGATTTATGATAAAAACCTTGCAGAAAGTAGGCATAGAGGGAACTTTACTCAACATAATAAAGGCCATATATGACAAGCCCACAGCAAACATCATCCTCAATGGTGAAAAACTGAAAGCATTTCCACTAAGATCAGGAACAAGACAAGGTTGCCCACTCTCACCACTCTTATTCAACATAGTTTTGGAAGTTTTAGCCACAGCAATCAGAAAAGAAAAGGAAATAAAAGGAATCCAAATTGGAAAAGAAGAAGTAAAGCTGTCACTGTTTGCAGATGACATGGTACTATACATAGAGAATCCTAACGATGCTACCAGAAAACTACTAGAGCTAATCAATGACTTTGATAAAGTAGCAGGATACAAAATTAATGCACAGACATATCTGGCTTTCCTATACACTAATGATGAAAAATCTGAAAGTGAAATTAAGAAAACAGTCCCATTTACCATTGCCATCAAAAGAATAAAATATCTAGGAATAAACCTACCTAAGGATACAAAGATCTGTATGCAGAATATTATAAGATACTGATGAAAGAAATTAAAGATGATACAAATAGATGGAGAGATATACCATGTTCTTGGATTGGAAGAATCAATATTGTGAAAATGACTCTACTGCCCAAAGCAATCTACAGATTCAATGCAATCCCTATCAAACTACCACTGACATTTTTCATAGAACTAGAACAAAATAATTCACAATTTGTATGGAAACACAAAAGACCCCAAATAGCCAAAGCAATCTTGAGAACGAACAACGGAGCTGGAGGAATCAGGCTCTCTGACTTCAGACTATACTACAAAACTTCAGTAATCAAGACAGTAAGGTACTTGCACAAAAACAGAAATATAGATCAATGGAACAGGATAGAAAGCCCAGAGATAAACCCATGCAAGTATAGTTACCTTATCTTTGATAAAGGAGGCAGGAATGTACAGTGGAGAAAGGACAGCCTCTTCAATAAGTGGTGCTGGGAAAATTGGACAGGTACATGTTAAAGTATGAGATTAGAACACTCCCTAACACCATACACAAAAATAAGCTCAAAATGGATTAAAGATCTAAATGTAAGGCCAGAAACTATCAAACTCTTAGAGGAAAACATAAGCAGAACACTCTGTGACATAAATCACAGCAAGATCCTTTTTGACCCACCTCCTAGAGAAATGGAAATAAAAACAAAAATAAACAAATGGGACATAATGAAACTTCAAAACTTTTGCACAGCAAATAAACCATAAACAAGACCAAAAGACAACCCTCAGAATGGGAGATAATATTTGCAAATGAAGCAACTGACAAAGCATTAATTTCCAAAATTTACAAGCAGCTCATGTAGCTCAATAACCAAAAAACAAACAACCCAATCCAAAAATGGGCAAAAGACCTAAACAGACATTTCTCCAAAGAAGACATACAGACTGCCAACAAACACATGAAAGAATGCTCAACATCATTAATTATTAGAGAAATGCAAATCAAAACTACAATGAGATATCATCTCACACCAGTCAGAATGGCCATCATCAAAAATTCTAGAAACAATAAATGCTGGAGAGGGTGTGGAGAAAAGGAAACACTCTTGCACTGCTGGTGGGAATGTGAATTGGTACAGCCACTATGGAGAACAGTATGGAGGTTCCTTAAAAAACTACAAATAGAACTACTGTACGACCCAGCAATCCCACTACTGAGCATATACCCTGAAAATAACCATAATTCAAAAGGAGTCATGTACCAAAGTATTCATTGCAGCTCTATTTACAATAGCCAGGAGATGGAAACAACCTAAATGTCCATCATCGGATGAATGGATAAGGAAGATTTGGCACATATATAGAATGGAATATTAGCCATAAAAAGAAACAAAAATTGAGTTATTTGTAGTGAGGTGGATGGACCTAGAGTCTGTCATACAGAGCGAAGTAAGTCAGAAAGAGAAAGCCAAATACCGTATGCTAACACATATATATGGAATTTAAAAAAATTAAAAAATGTCATGAATAACCTAGGGGTAAGAGAGGAATAAAGACACAGACCTACTAGAGGATGGACTTGAGGATATGGGGAGGGGGAAGGGTAAGCTGTGACAAAGTGAGAGAGTGGCATGGACATATATACACTACCAAACCTAAAATAGATAGCTAGTGGGAAGCAGCCACATAGCACAGGGAGATCAGCTCAGTTCTTTGTGACCACCTAGAGGGGTGGGATAGGGATGATGGGAGGGAGGGAGACACAAGAGGGAAGAGATATGGGAACATATGTATATGTATAACTGATTCACTTTGTTATAAATTAGAAACTAACACACCATTGTAAAGCAATTATACTCCAATAAAAAAAATGTTTAAAGTAAAATTGTGGTGGAAAAGTAAGTTAGGGTCTATTCACATTATGATAAAAAGTATAACTAACAAAGAAATCAACCAGAATAAGTTCCTGTTAGGACAATAGCAGAACTGCAATTTCAGCCAGGGTTCCACACCCTTCCAGTATTCCAAGTGTTTCTGGATGAATTAAGAGTATCTCTCTTCCCCTTGTGAGAACCTGCCTGAGCTAGCTTGAGCTTTTTATCATCCAGGAAAATTCCATTCTGGAAGTAAGACAGACTAGATAACTCTAAGATACCTACAATAAATTATCTTAGAATGCAAGTAAACTTTCAAGACATTTCTGAGTGTTCTGACAGACTGCCTTGATTAGTTTATACCACGTGAAATTGCCATTCTTTTCAGGTCAACACCAGTTTGACAATTTCATATGGTTCAACTTAATACCTTCATTGTGTGAGAAACAATAAAGTATTTTCATTAAGGGTATGAACTTTGGCGTCCAAAGACCTTCACTCATATGTCAGCACTTGCCCATGCTAAGTAGGGTGAGTTACTTATCTCTCAAATGGACATTATTATAATAGATATAGGCCTTATAAAATTATTGAAATTGACTAACACTATGAATATATTTATATTTAGCACAGTACTAGATAGAGTAGTACCCAATAAATAATAGCTATTGTAGGGCTAATATTACTGCTAAACTCCTACATTCTAGCTTTGAATCCTACCTTCTAGCTTTCTGGCCCAGGAAGACTTATTAATTACTTCTGATGAACCAGGACTGTACCTCCATTTTTTACTTTACTTCTGTCATGGTTAATCATACAGTGCCTTCCAGACATGGTTTTCTGAGGATACCTACCTGAATAAGCTTGGTTAGTACTAATACTAGAATTTGGTCCTTAAACCTGTAGCTCTTAATGCCCAGAAAACTCTGTCCCATATACGACTTAGAAGATAGAGCACCTTTACACTTGGATTTATACACACAATTTTTTGAACCATTTATAAAAAAAAAAATTGCTTTTGATTCTTACATAGAGGATGTTTTCAGTACTCTATAATAAAGTTAGATGTAAAATAGAATATGTGTTACTCTCCCAACCTCACTACTATTTACTCTTGGCTCTGGACAATCAAGATTCTATACTCGTTCTTCTAGTAGCCTCCCAGACATTCTTTTGGAATTGTTCCTTCAAATTCACAAGCAGACTATTATTACTTTCCCCAGCCATTGGCCTCTCCAT
Organism: Tursiops truncatus; assembly: GCF_011762595.2. NCBI lineage: Eukaryota > Metazoa > Chordata > Mammalia > Artiodactyla > Delphinidae > Tursiops > Tursiops truncatus. The sequence goes on from NC_047037.1 coordinate 126,939,861, forward strand.
GCCTTTGCTCTGACTGTTGTGCAGGCTGGGTTGTAAATTCCTTGAGGACAGGCTCTGCATTATTCACCTTTGCATTTGACTAGCACATAGTTTCTCATATTATAAGCACCTTAATAAATATGTTAAATGGAACTTATCTTACTATCCAAATTATAAGTAGGTAATTACAAAAAGGTGTTTGAAAAATTTATACTTAGAACTTGAAACACTTAGGAAATGTTTTTGTTCATTTTAAATAGTAAATCACATATTGGAAATGTTTTTAGATCTCACAGACCAACCATAATAACCTATTAACTCACCTTGCAGCTGAAATAATACTACCAGGAAAAATAAAGATATTCTACCTGTGTGTCTCAATGACTCTTCAATTTTCTTGAGTACTTGATTCCAGAATTGAAACAGAGCAGACCCTGTAGGCAGAGGTCCCAAGCCCCTGGGCCATGGACCAGTACTGGGTCCGTGGCCTGTTAGGAGCCAGGCCGCACAGCAGAAGGTGAGTGGTGGGTGAGTGAGTGAAGTTTCATCTGCCTCTCCTCATCACTTTCATTACTGCCTCAACCATCCCCCGCAACCCCTGTCTGTGGAAAAATTGTCTTCCACGAAACCAGTCCCTGGTACCAAAAAGGTTGAGGACCACTGCTGTAGGGGCTCCTGGGCACAAGGAGCCTTTCTGTTCAGCCTCCATGACCTTCCCTGAGTTTCAAAGGGCAGATTTAAACAGTTTCTAATCAAGGGGGGAACAACCAACAAACCACCTGAGGCAAGATTAAAGGGACCAGAGGAGCTCATCAAAATTAGGAGACTGATCATCTCAGACCCTGCACACATCCTAATCTTGTCATCAACCCCACCTTTGAAGTATTGTTATAAAACTCCTCATCAAATCCTCCTGGGTTGGGACACATAGTTTTTTAAGGCAGGAGCCGGCTGTGTCCCCATTTGCCTGGCAAAACAATTAAGCTATCCTTTTCTACTTCACCCAAAACTGTGTCTCCGAGATTCCATCTGGCACCGGTACAGAGAGGCTAAGCTATCGGCATCATTTTTGGCGTCCAAAGTGGGGTTGACTTGGGAAGGTCCTGGGGTGGGTATGTCCCTTGGCTTGTTAGAATGCTCCAATGTTTTCTCCATACCAGCCTCTTTCTAGGGAGTGGAGAGTTGGAGAACTCCTATAGAGGCCAGATCACCTGGGACACTTGCCTGGAAAGCCCAAGCCACAGTCATACCCTGTCCGCCATCTCAGCAGCTGGAAATCTGGGGCAGGAGTAGACAGCGGAAGAAGGATCACCCTGGCAGCTGCTGAGGCCATCTTTGCCTTGAGGCTGTTCCTCTCTTCCTCCTGCTTGGACCGCCCTGGTACTCCAAGGACTTATTTTGGGGAAGCAGAAGAGTAGCATCCAGGACACCTTGGCCAGCATGTGATAAGTCCCTAGTATGCACTCTGAGGACCTGTTTAGCCCTGTCTGTTTGGGGGAGCCTTGGTTCCTATTTGGGGGATTTTCCATTCCCAGGAATCTCATTTGGAGGGAGCCTCAGTTCTCATTTAGGGATATTCCATTCCGGGGAATCCCATTTAGAAGGTGTTGCAGGAAAGAAAGTGGGGCACGAGAGGATGGTCACGTCTCAGGTCTCAGGCAAGCCCCTGGGACGGCCAGCAAGTGTGGGTGCTTGGCTCTTGAAAGTATTCAAGAGCGAGCCATAGTAAAGTGAAAGAAGGTTTATTCACAGAGATACACACTCCACAGACAGAATTTGGGCCATCTCGGAAAGTGAGAGAGGCACCAGGGTACACGGCTGTCAGTTTTTATAGGGGTGGGTAATTTCATATGCTAATCAGTAGGAGGATTATTCCAACTATTCTGGGGAAGGGGTGGGGATATCCAGGAATTGAGCCACTGCCCACTTTTTGACCTTTTATGGTAGGCCTTGGAACTATCATAGTGCCTGTGGGTGTGTCATTGCATGCTGATGTGTTACAATGAGTGTATATGGAGGCTCAAGGTCTAGTGGAGGTTGACTCGTCCACCACCTTGGACCTAGCTGGTGCTAACCAGTTTATGTCCTGTCCTCGGGCTATGTCATTCTTTCCAAGTTTGTGCCCTGCCCCCTTCCTATCTGATTGGCAACTGCTTGGACCGAGATCATGGGCTAAGTTGGGACTTGGAAGCAAATTTGGTTTTGGCTTGTTTGGTTTCGGGTTTCTGTTGCTGGTGAGGAGTTTGTTTTGTCCTTAGTCCATGCATGAATGTTCTATCAATCAAACATGGGAAACGCTTCTTCTTTAATTCCATCTGATAGACCCCTGGGGAAACTCCTGGCAGACTGGTCAACCTATAGTTATAAGCCTATGACTAAGAAAAAATAAAATTCTATTGTAATTCTGCTTGACCAAAGTACATTCTTGAAAATGAGGAAAGTTGGTCTTTGAATGGTAGCCTAAATTACTATACTGTTCTTCAGCTAGAGTTGTTTTGTCACAGAAGTGGAAAGACAGGGGAATTTCCATATATCTAAGCCTTCATGAAACTGCATAGTAAGGAAAGTGAACAGCCAGGTAGTAAACTGATGGTACAAAGGGAAAGGAAAAATCTCATCCTGACCATGCAGTCATCAGTAACACGGAAGAATACAAATATACAAACAAATAGCTAGGCCAAATAACCAAAGGCTGAATACCTACCCTGTATGTTGTTCTTGGTGGTGGTAGTGTTGTTTATATATATATATACTGAGATAGTCAACAATGGTGGCACATAATCTTGATCCTATATTATATATCTTGGAAATTCACCTATGTCTAAAATTTCTGCTTTCAAAGCCAACTAAGTATGATTTTTTACTCCTTACTGTTAGCAAAGTTTCCTTTAATTTGTCTAGGTTAAAAGATCTAGGCATTTAAAGGGAAAAAAAATTTCTTTCGTTTGACTACAAAAAATTCTTCAGCCTTTTAGTCCTATTAAAAAAGTCATATAAGATATTCAATTTCAAAGGGACACTATCAGTTTCTTGGTTTTAACCCCACAAGAAACTTTACCTTACATAACAGTCAGTTAAATAGACTCTCAACATCTAAATGAATTGGGTTATTGCCGAAGCTCAGTACCTTGCAAGGTGACACATTTCCTTCCTTCCTTCCTTTCTTCCTTCCTTCCTTTTTTTCCACAGATTATATGGGTAGAATTTAGGATCAATTATATTTTATGACATCAAAGAATCAACCTTACAGCTACATCCATTTATGAGTTCTAAATCATTCTTCTGGAACTAAGCAGAAAAGATCTAATTCCTTTATCTCTTGTTCTCCTTTTTTTCCCACTAAATACCACTCCTCACTCCTAATTAACTCAAAAAATCATCACCAACCTACCACTGTCCCATGTGGCACCAGAGGAAATGAGTTCTCCATGCTTGAATATTAAATTTGAACAAATATTAAATGTCTCACATTAGGGTTTCAAGTAGATGATCTTTATATTTTGTTTAAATTCTAATTTTCTACTATTGTGTAATATCAGTAAAAGAATTATACTCCCCCCTCACCAATAACTAAATGGACATTTACATAATTACCAGGTGTAAAACAGTATTTACTTCATAAGGCTATTTTCAGGGATACATGAAATAATCTATATAAAACACCTAGCACATTGCCTGATATAAAAACAGTGCTCAAAATATAACTTTAAACTAATTACTCTAAAGTTATTTTGTATAAGCTAAACTCAAGGAATAGTTCTATGATACCTTCTAACTTATTTGTGTTTTTGAAACACACATGATAGTGAATTCTGGCTACTCTGTTTATTCTTAGCGTGGTTGAATAACATGTGCACAGAAGCACAGTAATCCCATGGCACTGAGAAAATAATTTTGATTTCAATGTTAGATAGTGAGTGAATCAGCTAGTTAATGGCATGATCAAACAGTAGTGGAAATACCAGTCACTCCCATCACAGCACGAAGATTGATCTGTTTATGGCTGGAAATAATGCACACATTGTTCCTGAAACCAATCTATCACCATAAAATAGCACTATGGTCTAAACACTTTAATCCTTCTCTACATGTGTGCTTTGGCTTGTACTATGGGGAAAATAGTATAAAGTTTAGTAAATAGTTAACATTAAATCAAAAGAAGAGACAGAAGATGATTTTCATGGTGTTATCTGGTTAATCTTAAATACTGACGTGATCTCTATTTCTTTATAAAGACAGGTTGTTTGTTTAACTTGTACACTTTACTTATATATTTTAAAACATGTACACCATTTTAGAAATATCCTATATTTTAGGATTATATTTTAACTTTTTATTCATGTGAATAATGTTGAATCACATATGCAAGAGCATTTTTTTAAGAAAATAGCATCACACACATTTTATTATTTTTTAAAATTAATTAATTAATTTATTTATGGCTGTGTTGGCAAGCGGGGACCACTCTTCATCACAGGCGCAGGCTCAGTAATTGTGGCTCACAGGCCCAGTTACTCCACGGCATGTGGGATCTTCCCAGACCAGGGCTCGAACCCGTGTCCCCTGCATTGGCAGGCAGATTCTCAATCACTGCACCACCAGGGAAGCCCCATCACACACATTTTAAAATTAGAAGTTTTAGAGCCTTGCCCTCTTATAGATTAATTTACACAAAATAACATGAGTAGTTAATAAAAGGTATAGTAACAGCCCATATTTATTGAGCACTTAGTATATGCCAGGCAATGTGTCAAGTGCTTTGCACATATTATATCCCATATCCCTGAAAATATCCCTAAAAGGTAAATTTACCTGTTAATTACTTTGACAGTGACATGCAAATTCCTGTATATTTATTGAGGAGATCATTCTCTTAACTGATAAGTATAGCATTATGGAAAATTAGGATTTAAAGAGAGTATAAAGGTCATCTACCTGAAACCCTAATGTGAGGAATGAACCTTCTGTACACTGTCCCTTCCAAGTTTAATATTTCAGGCACAAGGAACTAACTGCTTCTGGATATGGCTCACCCTATCTTAGAACAGTTTTAGCTGTTGGAAAACTATTTTAAATTCAGCCAAATTCTGTCTTTCTTTAGTTTCCCTAGTTGTCTGTTTTCTAGAAGCAAGACAGAACACATTAGGTGAAGTATTAAGAAATGTACAGTGTGACCTGTCCTGCTGTCTAAGACATTTCTTTCCCAGACAAAACTTCCCAGTTCCTTTTTTTTTTTCCAGTACGTGGGCCTCTCACTGTTGTGGCCTCTCCCGCTGCGAAGCACAGGCTCCGGACGCGCAGGCTCAGCGGCCATGGCTCACGGGCCTAGCCGCTCTGCGGCATGTGGGATCCTCCCCGACCGGGGCACGAACCCGTGTCCCCTGCATCGGCAGGCAGACTCTCAACCACTGCGCCACCAGGGAAGCCCCCCAGTTCCCTTTAATTGTTCTGTATGTGATCTATGTCATTTCTTCACTCTGCTAGCAGCTCTTCTGTGAGTTTTCCCTGGATTACCTCTCTTTATCTTAAAGACCAATACCTAGAATAGCCCACTGGTCAGATCAGCAGCACAGATTTTCTATTCAACTGCCTGATTTCTTATTGTCCCTCTCTTACTCACTGTGAGTTTAACAACTTACTTAAACCTCTCTTTGTTATAAAGTGAGGCTTAAAATAGTCTCTCCCTCATAGACTTGCTGTTAGGTTTCAATGAGATATTCCACATAATGTCCTTAGAATAGTTCTTGGCACATGGAAAATATTCAGCAAATGCTTTGTATTATTATTAATACTATTTGTTTGAAAATTGCCATCATAAATACTATTTTCAAGGTTTGATCATCCCATAGCGTAGTGACAATTTCACCATAATTTTTCTAATGTATCTAAAATGGGGTTAGTTTCTGACAACAGTGGAGATTAAAATTATAGATTGTATATGTTATTGAATAAATGTATAAATAAATGAATGAATAAATAAATGAATAATGTATATGTGTATATATAATGTGTATGTGTATATATATGTGTGTATAGATATTATATATATGTTATATATATGAAATTTACTCCCAAATAGCCAAAGCACTGGTAGTTAAGAAATCATTTTAAAATATATTACTCAATATGTCTACCTTAACTAGGAGACTTCTAATGAAGTTACAAATTAACTTATGCAGTCGATATTTATTGAAAGAAGTAATTGTCAAGTAACATATTTCTTCAGTCAGTTAATCATTTTTTCCTTTCTATATAGTCAATCAAATTAACAGGCGACCTGGATTCTACTTCCTCAAAGTCTCTTGACTTGATTCCTTCCTTTACTTCACCACAGCTCTTGCAAACTCAACCTCATTTTATTTTACTGGTAATCTAGGAAAACCTGATCATTGGTGTCTCTGCAGCTTTCTCCTCAAATCAATTTATCCAGGACACTCCCTGTTACCAGAATCATTTTTCTTAAATGCAAGTTTGATGATTTATAATTTCACTTGTTAAGAACCCACAATTATCTCCTAGGCCACTTACCCGTCATCTGGCCTTCCTTGTAGAGTCTAATTTATCTTTGTAGTGCTGGTTTTTCCTCTTTTTGAAAAATATATACCTTAATCACTAGCCAACACATTCTACACACTTCTCTTTAAATGCAGCCTGAACTTAGAACTCTCATTGCGTTTTTATTTGTTCACATAGGCTAACATTTTCCTCCCACTCATCTTTGCTTATTATGATTCTTCCACTTTGCATCTTAAATACCACTCCATCCATAAAGTCTTTCTGGTTCTCCAGTTCAACACAATCTCTTGAGACAGACGTTAAACCCCAATGTTCTCTGTTTGAACGTATCTTAGGGCACTTTAACAAACTTGTATCATCGTCATTTCTGTATTTCTCTTATGTTCCTATCTCAGCATAAATCCTTTGAATATAGATACAGTGTCCTATTTTTCATAGTAGCTCCTCACAATATTTAGCCAAATTCCTTGGAAATCATATGAGCTCAATAAATATTTGTTGAGATGGTAGTATTCCCTAAAATAGGCACATGTTAAGTTTCTAAGATTTATTTTTTTTAATGTAACTACTTTTTTCTCTTATAAAGACATACTTAGATACTTTTAAACATTTTTGAAAAATCACTTTGAAGAATTAACAGAAAATCCCTGTAAGTATAAACCAATTTTATAACATAAATGATTATAACATAAATGACCTTACTTTTGATATTTCTTTTGCATGTTGAAATATTCAAAACATTATTTACCCCATTTACTTTTACACAAATCCACAAAATACAAGAGCAAGAAAACTCAAATTTAAAAATAAATTAAAATTACTGGTTTGGTTGGTATTACTCTGCTTGAAATGATCGTCAAGTTTTTTCATGATTTTTATTCACGTAGAGTTATGTTTGCCAGCTACAAAACTATAGACTTAAACACATGATAAATACAACCAACATAAGGGCTAGCTGAGGAAACTGTGACTCAAGGGCAGATAATTACTGTGTTAGAGTTAGGTCAGCTGACTGGAGATCTGGTCTGAATTACCGGCTACCAATCATCCAATAATCCTCCCTCACCTGGCCTTCCAAATGAGGATTAGCTTGTCTTTCCAGGGTTGAGAAATTATGCTTTTGTACAAAGCTGGGCTTCCCTGGTGGCACAGTGGTTGAGAATCTGCCTGCCAATGCAGAGGACACGGGTTCAAGCCCTGGTCTGGGAAGATCTCACATGCCATGGAGCAACTAGGCCTGTGAGCCACAACTACTGAGCTTGCGCATCTTGAGCTTGTGCTCCACAACAAGGGAGGCCGCGACAGTGAGAGGCCCGCTTGCTGCAAGTAGAGAAAGCCCTCGCACAGAAATGAAGACCCAACACAGCCAAAAATTAATTAATTAATTAATTATTTTTAAAAAAGAAAAGAAAGTTCTAGTCCTCTACTTCACTAGTGTTTAGAAAACAGCACTTATGCATACTTGCTGAGATGAGGTTAAATAGCAAAAAGATAGTCACCTCAGTCATGTTTTGTCTGATGCAAGAGAAAAAAATTTCAGAGATTTTCTCTGTAGTGAAAAGATGATTTATTATTCCATTATTAATTTTTATGCCAGTGAGTTATAGTCTTTGCTTACTGTGGACTCAGTCTAGATTGGCAAATCAGCACATAAATTCTGTAATCTACATCAAGTTTTATTGCTTAGGCCACAAATGTTATTATGCAGGTAGCCAGTGAGCAGTGACTCACAAGCTGGCAAAGGGGAAAACTGCCTCCCCTCACTGCCCCCTGACATACACACAGGGGAGATATTTGGCAATGTCTGGAGACATTTTTAATTGTTACAGCCGGGCAGTGCTAATTGCATCTAGGCAGTAGAATCCAGAGATGCTGATAAGCATCTTACATGACACAGAACTGTGCCCCACCACAGAAAAACTTGCAAGCTCAGAAGGTCAATAATGCCACACAAAATGGTGGTAAAGGGCAAGGATTTTGGTGTCTGACTACCTAAGTGCCCACCCTATATACACCTTCAGCTCTGCCACATTATACCTGTATGATTTTGGACAATTTGTTTAATCTCCCTAAGCTTCACTTTCAATATCTATAAAGTGAAGATAATATCCAAAGATTTGTTTTGTTAATTTATATAATTTGTTAAATTACATAATTAGTACTTAAAGCTCGTAGTACAGTTCCTGGAACACAGTAAACGCTCAAAAATACCATTTTAAAGTTAGTATGCTTTAAGATTATCTGAATAATTATGGCAGGAGTCCTATATATGTCCCAATTTGGTATTGCATTCCTCAATTAACTATTCATAATATAAAAATATCATTAGCAACACTCCCCTCTTCGGGTTATCAATAGATATTTAATCTTGAAACAAATATAAATGAAATCCCCTATTATTTGAAATCATATGAGAAACAATTAATGTTTTCAAACCATCCTTAGAAAGAGAAGTTTTCAACACTTTATTCTGACACCCACAATTCGTACAGAGCACTCAACCTGTATTGGGGGTAGGAGGTTAAAAAGTAACATTGAATTCTGGTCCCTGCTTTTGAGACCCAAAGTTTTTAATTAAAGTGATAGGAAATAGAAGCCAGTTTAAACTGAACACTGAGATTGCATGGTTGACTTCTTGTGTTAAAGAGGAGGTAGTTTCAAAACCGGGAGCTGCTCTCACAAGCATTAGGATGATATAGGAAATGATACAAGAACTCAAAATATGAAATCACATTTTCATATGTGCACTAAACAGAAATACACAGGGATTTCTAGGGTGGTTGGGGTTGCCAATGCTCAAGGATTAATCAGAGGATTCAGAGAGGATGTCAGCCTTAGCAGAGCTATTTGTACATATGGCAAGTGATGTTACTGAACTGGTCAACTTGATCCACGTCCAGGCAGAGATTCCCTGTCTCAGTCAGGAAAGTTCTTTTTCCTGGAAACACCAAATATATAGGAGGGTCGAGGTAAAAGAGAGGGATTTGGAAAGAGTGGGAGGAATACTCATGAGTTATCTGAGAACAGGGATGTGATTTGGACCTGGAACTGCAACACTCCTTTTCAGTCCTTGAATGGGCTTTTCCAGTTGTTGTCATGGTAATTGTCAACTGTCACGGCACTGGTGGGTGTGTCCTTTAGCATGCTAATGTATTATCATTATAATGAGGTTCAAGGTCTACTGGAAGTCAAATCTTCCACCATCTTGGGCTTAGTTGGTTCTAACAAAGTTCTTTTTTTTTTTTTTTTTCCTCTTTTCAGCTTCCTCTCGAAACATAGAGTAATTGGTTTCTATTTGAGGGAGGGACAGAAGGTATGATCCTGGGGCAACAGCCTTGGTTACAGTGACAGGCTTGAGGAAAAATGTTTGGTGCTTCAGGTCTCCTGCCCATGGTTGAGTTAGTGTTCTGGCACCTCTACCCTCATCTGCTTGGGTTAGTAGAACAAGCAAAGCACAAAATTAAAATCAGAGCCTCACTGGATCTTGGTGCAAAAGGAGAAGCAAGTAACTTTGTAGTGTTTGAAATCCAGAGCACAACTTGAAGTAGAACAGAAACTAAAGGAAGCTAGTTGTTGACAGGTGAAGAAGCAGACTATTGAAGAAGTAATGTTTGGGGATTTTTTTGGTTATAGTCTTATGAAGTTTTTTATATTTATACTATGCCTGATATAATCAAAATCTTTGGAGGGAGACTTCTCGCTTGTATAGGTTGAAACCATGGCTTATGCTGCCATTAAAAAAATATCCATTCCAACTTATATATCAAGGTAAAAGAAGAAAACAGCTTAGACTATTTTAGAGTCTCTTCATAAATGAGAAAAATATTGATTAAGTCCCAGTTCTATGTTCATTGTATGGCAATTTTATAGAAGGAGCTGAAACACTAGAACGAAACATTGGAGAGAGGTGGGAAGAAGAAAAAAATACAATCAAAGAAAAGTCTTGGAGAGTAATTTGGAGAGGGGTGGTGGTGATAATAACATTATATTTTGGTATATTTTTCTAGCATCTACTGAGTCGGTTCTACTCTTCTTAAATTTAGTTGAACTTTCTGTATGTGTGTGTCTAATCTTGGCAAATCAATTTATATGAACAAAACTCACAGATTCTCTAGTTCAGTGGAGACTACGACCAATATACTATTTTCATACATCTGAGGCTAAGCACTCCTCATCCACTGAGTAGAAGGCCTACTATGTGCCAGGCACTGTTTTAGGCACTTGGGAAGCAGGGAACACAAAAAAAAGCAAACTTGACTTTGTAAAGCTTACATGCTGGTGAGGGGTGATCACTATAAATTAAAAACACAAAAAAGTATATTATATAGTAACTTAGAAAAACTTACCTGCACCAGGGAAGCTTTGGGGTAGATGGTAAGTAGAGACACATGGAGCACAGGCATGAGGAAACTCACTGTGGACTGTGTCCCTGTGAAGTTGGGAGGAAAATCTGCGAGGTCAGTGGCATCAATGGTGGCCAAGATTCCTAAAGACAGTTGCAGCTGAGAGCATCTGATGCACAGAGAAGAGTACTGATCTTATTCCATGAACACAAATTTTTTTTTAATTGTTGTTTTTAAAATTAATAATGGAAATATAGCAATGGCCAAGGGGACTGGGTGCAAGGCAGAGGGGCAGAGGAGATGGTTATAATTTCAAATGGAAAGGTCTGGGTAGGTCTGGTAGAGGTGACTTTCAAGCAAAACTTGACACATATTATTGACAGCCAAACATTTTAGCTTGTGGGGGTACATAATGAACAAAATAGTCTGTCTCCACTGTTTATATTCTAGTGAAAAGACAGGCAATAATAATAAAGAATCATATACCAAGTGATGAGTACATCAAGATGGTAGAGTGTCATCAGAATGGGGTGGTCTTTCTGATAATGCAGACTGTGGGGGTTTTTTATAGGGTGGAATTTAAGCAGCAGACCCTAATTTATATAATTCCTCAGTGTGGAACTGAAGAAAGTAGATATCTGGCAAATCTTATGTTCTAACACTTCATTAGGGAGAGTAATTCCAAGGAAGGGTGTTCAAAGAGAAGGAGAGAAGCAGGGAAGTAGGGCAAGTGAATAAAAAGGCTTGTTCTGGTTTGGCTACCATCTGTGATCAGACACATCAGGGTGCTTGGTCTCCTGGGACCATCTTCTAAGAAGTTGGAGCATTGTGGTATCCCTGGGTTCTCCACTGGGAGACAAGGGGAAAGCATTTACCTGTTATTACAGTGTCTCATTTGTGAAAGTTATACCCTATGGTGCCTTAACAAGATAGCACTTCTGGGCTGCTCTTGAGTAGGCTCTAAGGTGGTCCCATGGTATTTCACATCATGGGAAGCTTTGGGGTAGATGGTGAGTAGAGACACATGGAGTACAGGCATGAGGAAACTCACTGTGAACTGTGCCCCTGTTGGGAGGAAAACCTGCAGGGTCCATGGCCTCAATGGTGGCTGCGGTACCACGTGACAAAAGTACCTGTAGACAAGCAAAGCTAAGAGGATCTGACACAGTGCAGAAGTGAGGAGTACCAATCTTATGCCATGAGCACAAATTGTTTTTAATTAATGGTGGAAAACTTCTGTTAAATCACTTAATAGTTCTTTAAATAAATTATGATTTCCAGTATTTCTCCATTTATCACAACATCAGGCAATCTTAACTAAATTACAAATTAATGGTCTTTAATAGTCATGGGAAAAGCCATTGGGAACACTATAAGGAGCCAAAGAGAAAAAGTGTGTAGATAAGCATATTTTTATTTCATTTTACACATTCTTTGAGAGGAAATAAAACTTTCAACCCAATCCACTTTCTTATACACATTTTGGCTCTATCAGATGAAGAAAACTGAATTTAAAATTTTGAACTACTAACATGGCACATATTTACATGACCATTAAAAATATCTATTTCAACCTGCATATTAAGAAAAACGAAAGACATAGTGTACAAGAGGTTTGGATATCTTTATTGTATATTGTAAACAATTGGAACTCCATCTGCTCTGGGTGTTTTGGTTCTAAGTAAGCACCAGTTATCTGAAGCAAGATGGGACAGAGTTTCATTTGGCACGTCAGTATGAAACTTCACAGTCCTGGTAGAGAGGATAGAAGAACAATTGGTAATATGTGCCGTTATCTTCTTCTCAGTGTCTGTTCTGAAGTCACCAGTCATTTCAAAGCACTAAGTCAAATGTCTCTAAATTCACTCACTTTTTTAGGGCAACTTCATTAGCATTTAAGTTATGCATGTATATATATATATATGCATTATGAAGAGAGAGCTCTTAATCCACATTTCTCTTTAGAACTCAGGTTTTTCTTCTAATATTAGACTATCCTGTAGAGCCAGCAATTTTTTTTCCTGAGATTTGAAAACCATAGTTTAAAAGTGCTTTTGTATAATGAAGAATTGAGTCAGACAAAATCATCATAAACAAGACTTTCAATTTTTCTTGATGAAATGTCAATGAAAGTACAAGTTAAACTTGTTTCTTTGACTCAGTCTTGAAGTGGCTTCTCCTCTTCTTTGTTCTCGGCGTTTTCTGCATAGCAAAGTGAAATCAACACATTTCAAAAGCAACAGAAAGGGGTGGTGACAATATTTGGGCTTCCATTTTTGTTGTTGGTTAAATATGATTATGACTTCTTTCTTAGTCAAGAACACCTAAATTCTGTCTTCCAAAGAAGACAGAGTGATGTATTTCTTTTTGTGCAGCATCATTTTCCATCAATGAACATTACTTAGACTGTGTATTTCATCCAGAGAAACCAGAGATAAAATTTCATCTAAAAACTTCTGATTTTTCATCCTTTATAAAAATATTTTATCAAGGTTATCATGGAGCTGACAAGGGCAAATTTGCAAAGAAGAAACTTTTTTGAAAGTCTATATTTACTTCTATTTTTAAAACTACTAGCTAAGGTCAAAGATGCTGGTCTTTTATCTGACCACTTCAATGAAATCAACAATATGCACATAATAAAATTGTAGATGGACTTCCCTGGCAGTCCAGTGGCACTCCCAATACAGGGGGCACAGGTTCAATCCCTAGTCGGGGAACTAAGATCCCACATGCCATGAGGTGCAGCCAAAAAAAAAAAAAAAAAAAAATGTAGAAAAAAATGGAGTAAAACTGTAAGGGAACATTGTCCTTATATTGATAACTATGTTGTATCCACTCAGTAAGCTACCAGTAGTGTAAACAAAAACTATATTAGAGCCATAAGCAATTTGAGGATTTATTCAGTTCCAACTATTGAATTCTTTCTTATTTTAATGTTAGTCATAAGCAATTTCTTAAAATTTTCAACTTTATTGTAGCAATTATCAGCGTCTTCTCATGAATATTGACATCAGTTACACTTTCCATATTCCCACAACAGTCATCATATCTGGTAGACTCTGTTTCATAAATATCTCACAATGCTGTCCTTCTTCCTTCTTATGACACCTCCTTTATATAAATGATGACCATTTATCTTCATACTTTCTCCTATATCCTCTTAACAGACAATCTGTTCTCTACATCATTGCCAAGGTTCATTTAACTAGAAACAAATTTGTTGATTTCAGTGTCTTGCTACTGCATACAGTAGAGGTCAGAATGCCTATTAGGCTTTTCACTCATCTTAACTTCTCCTGTGTCCACATAGTGTCAGGCAACACACACATACTCAACATTTCCTGAACACCCCATGCTTTTTATCCTCTTGCCTTAGTTCTTGCCTCTTTTCTGTTGGGAATACTATTTCTCTGATTTTTCCCAGACTTTTTGCCCTTCATCGTATAAATCACAGATCTTGTGAAAGTTTTCTGATCTCTCTAAAGAATTAGTCATGCCCTTCTATGTGCTTCTGCAGAACTTGCTCTGCTCTCTGTGGTGTATGGGTTATGTAAACTACTTGAGGCTGTCAGCAACTCATTCCTTCACTCAACTCACAATTAATAAGAGCCCACTTTGTGCCAGGCACTCTACTCCATGTTGAGGATGCATGAGTATATGCAACAGAACATGGTCTCTCCATTTTTGAGGACTGGTGGATCTTCAGCCTCAGCATGCATACTGACCATTTGGGGCACTTTACAAAAATGTAGATTTCAGAGATACACCATCAGATATTCTGACCCACAAGCTTGGAGTATGGTCCAGGAATGTGTCTTTTATTAACTACTCTAAGAGATGCTGTTGCCTGTGGTTCATTTATACAATGTGAGAGACCCTGAAATAGATTTTATGCTCTGTTAAACGTGATAAATATTTATTTTCATTTAATTTTATTTTATTATTTTATTTCTACTCTTATATTCCCAGCAACTAGTCTGGTAACTGGTACTTTGTATATGCTCAATAAATATTTTTGGCTGAATGATGCTCTCATGAAATTTACAGTCTAGGGGAAGGCTGTAGAAGATTACACAGGCCATCATAATACCATATGCCATGGTTCAGAAATGAGGGTGCTATCTTATAAGCAGACATTTAACTATGTTTGCTTAATTAGGGAAATTTCCTTAGGAGAAGAGATACTGAAATTTTCACCTCAAGTATAAATGAGTTACTAAGCAAAGTGATTGAAGGGGGGAGGATTGTGTCAGGCAAAAGGAATCACTTGCTCAATACTTAGTAGTTAGGAAAAACATTCCCAATGGCAGGTAATTGGTGAGGTGTCTAGTCATAATCAATGTGTGAACAAATAAAGTTTGAATATCATTGGACCATGTGTTAAATGTTTAACACAATGGCTGGCATATGGGAGGCACAAAATGTGACTAAATAAGTATTTATTAATGAATAAACATAATTTCCTTTTAGTCACGGCAACCCATCAAAGACAGTGTGTGATTATCATTTAATAAATAATTAATACATTTTAAGTTGCAGCATGATTCCCATTTTGTAAATAAAGACAATTGAGAACAAATAAGAAGCACATATTTCTTCAGTTTCTCTCAGTTTGCAGCAGTCTAAAATCCATGTGTCCTGATGCACATTTAAATGCCTTCAAGACCAGAAAGCAAATTTTTTAATTAAAAAAAATAGACTTAATATTTCAATTCTTGGCAACTTATTCATGTCATGTTTATAGTGAAAGCAATTTTCCTCATTGTAAGTTCACAAAATTCCATTTTAATTGTTATATATTTTAATAGGCAAGAGGGGCCTCTGGAACCCAGGGCCCCCAAATGTTTCTCATCTTAGGACTCCCCTGCAGGCTCCCATAGAACTCCCAAGAAGGAAAAAATTATCACCAGTTAACACTGTGTTTGGAAGCAGGACTGAGCGTCATCTTCCTGACAGGAGACAGCTCTTCTAAGCTAATGTTACTGTTCCTTCCTCATTTTTTTTTTTAACTTTTAAATTTGAAGAAGTACTCTAGAAGACCCTCTTTTTAAGAATTGTAAAGATTTCACTTCCATAAGTCATCAACACTGTGTTCTTAAGTGAATGTTAATTTCTGGGGTTTGGGATTTGGTGGGTTTTTCTTTTCTTTTTTTCCTTTCCCTTTCTTCTCTTTCCTTTCCCTTTCTTCCTTTCTTTCTTTATATGTTATTTGCTGTAGATGTTGCACATCCAGATTGTATATTGGAAGGACATTGGTTATTTTTATGCTTTCTTGGTTAAATCTCTTATGAGTACTGAGGCTATGACCCCAATCTTCATTCTGCAAATCCACTACTTCTAAATTTCAGGTAAGCAAATTGTTTTGAGTTTTGGCAGTTGTCTTTTTAGAAATTACAGTCATCTGGATAAAAATTAAATTAAAGAACATTAAAATTTATTAATAGGAAAATATAGAGTTTTGAATGCCTTTTATCAACTAAATAATTGAAGGTGTATAATCTAGTCAAGATGACAAGATGTTTGTTCCTTTTGCATACTATGAGGAACTTTCTCATAACTGCCTTCAGTCAAATGTAGTCATTTTAAAGCATGTAATTATATATACTCACTTGGTTACTAAATTATGAATTCAAAGTCCGTTTTCTAGAGCTTCTGAACATTCTAAGAGTCAGAAAGAAATCTTAACAGTGACTTTCCTTCATAAGTCAGTTCCTGTGTTGCTGCCCAGCACCGCAAAACACTTAACTTCCTCTAGTGGCTGATCTGGTTGCCTACAAAAGAGTTTATTTTCTCTTGGGTCATTAGATATTAGCTAAGGAAAAAAGCAATAAGTGATACTTTGTTTTTAAGGAGAAGGATTCTCTTCTTATTAAAGAAATCTTTTGAAACCAGTAGAAGAGTCTATAAAATTATAAAATTATAATAAAGATATTAGAGCCTATCATGTGTGTGTGAAATCCATAAGGCAAAGCCTTTGTGAAGTATAGTCTTTGAACACAGTATGCATATATAATTTACTCCCTGATTTAGTGGCTTGTATAGAAATTGGCTTCAAATATTTATTAAAACTGTTTCTGCTAAAAGGGTACATCTTTTACCAGATCCAACGGAAATAACTAGCACAATGTGGTATTGAGACATGAATGACAAATAGCTCAAAATAATCCAATTAAGAATTCAGAAAAGTACAACTGCATATATCTGAATTAATGAATTATTCAAGTGGCATTTCAAAAATGAGGAAAGCATGGATTGTTCAATAAATGGGGTGGTGAAAATTAGCTGTACACTTGGGAGGAGATGGCATGGTAATTCTATCCCTGTTCCCAACTTTTATAAAAAATAAATTCTGACTAGATTAAAGATCTAAACATAAAAACCGAAACCATATGCAAACTAGCAGGTTTTGCTTAATGAAACACCAAAGACCAAACTGAGAAAGAATTGTAGTTCCACAGATTTAAATGTTTAAAAACTTGTTTGTCAAAGCATACCAAATCAAAAAAGAAGGCAAAAGTCAAGAATGGGAAGGATTTTGCAATGTATACAAATAAATGGTTAGTATCTTTAACATATAAAAATGCATTTATAAATTATTAATTGAAGTGAAAATACTCCAATAAAATGAGTAAAGGACATGAACCAGTGAATTACAGAGGAAAGCAGAGAAATAATCAATATAGTCTTGTAATTCATCAGTATTGCTAATAATCCAAGGATTTAACAGTTATGAGTTACTTTTCAACAATGAGATCATGAGGATTAAAAGGTGGAATTTTCCATTGTTGTTAAGAGTGAGGAATAAGGTGTACTTAAGAGTAATGTTAAGGAGGGAGTAAATTGTTTCAATTTTCCAGTAGAGCCATCCAGCAATGTTTATTAAAATTTTAACTATAAATATCCTTTTCTTTAGCATTCCAATCTGAGGAATTTTCCAAATAAAAAGTTGGACTCACATGCAAAGATGTATTTATGCAGCTTTATTTGAAACATTGCTTAAACCATTGACAAGTTGGAGGGAAAACAAAAAAAAAAAACAACAAAAAAAAACACATCTAAGTGTTCCTTAATAGAGTGTTAGTATAATTTGTTATTTCTAACCAGTGGAAAGAATATTGTTGAAGTGCTTAACAATTGTTTTGTCTACCTGGCACTGCTTTTCCTTCACCAAGTATGACAGAAGTTTGGTTATTTATTTATTTATTTTTATGCCTTGGCCGCAGGACATGTAGGATCTTATTTCCTCAACCAGAGATCAAACCCACGGGCCCTGCATTGAAAGCACAGAGTCTTAACCACTGGACCACCAGGGAAGTCCCAGAAGTTTGGTTATTTACTCCGGAGAAAGAATGCAAGACAGAAAATAATGAAAGAATCTTGATTTTGCTCCATTTAAGAGGTGAAGCTACATCCCAGCCAATGAGTTCTATCAGGCAGCCCCACGATGTTTTAAAGCAAAGTGTCCTTTTTTTTTTTTTTGCCGTACGCGGGCCTCTCACTGTTATGGCCTCTCCCATTGCAGAGCACAGGCTCCAGACGTACAGGCTCAACGGCCCATGACTCACAAGCCTAGCAGCTCCGCGGCATGTGGGATCTTCCCGGACCGGGGCACGAACCCGTGTCCCCTGCTTCGGCAGGCGGACTCTCAACCACTGCACCACCAGGGAAGCCCAAAAGTGTCCGTTTTATTTAAAATACTGCAAACAGATTTCTGTTCTCTGCAACCAAGGCAGTCCTAAATCACACAATACTACAGTCAGTAAAATAATATATATATATATATATATATATTTAGATATTGACATGTAGTAATGCCCAGGGCATATTTTAAGACAATACGATTGTAAGGTAACTATATGGTTCTATTTATAACTTTTATAGCCTATGTAAGGTAATAGAAGTTAATAGAAATATATAGTACAAGATCCTTCATATTAAACCACATAGATATGCATATGTGTGTACATGTGTTCACATATGTATTCACAAATATTTAGACATACAGATAGCTCCTGTCTTTCCCTGATCTCACCAGTATATACCCAACAATTTTGTCACTTCCTTTTCATGGCTGAAGGTCATTTTACAAGTACCCAACCCAAGTCCCCAACTCCTCTGAGTATTTCACCTTGCTTTTAGCTCATGTGTACTCCTACGTTCTTTGCAACTGACAAAGTTATCATGAAATCCTATGACTGTCTTTGATGCAGATTACTTTTGTGTGATAATGTTGTGAGATAGAGCTGTCTCTTTGGCCATTGCTAGTAGTGCTCCTGCCGAAGGCTTGGAAGAGGGCATTCCTTCCCTATTTCCCCACAGCACAACTGAGGACAGAACATTGATAAAGCACAGGAATAAAGTATGTATAAGCAAGAGGGCCTGCAACTTATATTAGAAAAGGTTGCTACGTTAGGTGCTCTGAACAAACCAGAACACTGATTTCTTCCCTAACCTCAAAGTAGTCCCTCATGTGGTTGGTAGTTTCACGCTCCATCAGTGGGAATCAGCAGGTATTACCACACATGGAAATCTAGGTCTGTGATTTTTCAGTTCCAGAAAAAAGACAAAATTCTTCTGTCCCTCTTTCAGAACCAGGCTGACCAACAGTGGGTTATATCTTACCTGAATGTGATTTCTTATCCCTCAAACAAAGACTAATTCTTCCCTGTGGCTTCAACAATAATGAAAATAGACAATAATATTATTATTCAATCTTAAGCAATAGTAAATGTGGGACAATCCTTGTTCATTAAAGATTAAACTGCACCAAATCCAGTTCTATTCCTTTTCATAGTTTTATTTACATGAGAGAAGGAGGGTGGAGAAGCTATGGTATGCCAAGCATACTTATTGTATGGCTGTTAGCTTAACTGATGCCATCTTAGGCCTGTTCAGTTCCTCCTGTTCTTCCATTGACCCTACCTAGGGCTATATTTCATAGTAATGCTTCTGTTGTTAAGGGCTTTGTAGTTAATAGATATTGTTTAATTATCATTAGGTCCAGGTGACCTCTCTGTTATGTTAGTCTCCAAAGAATGATGAAGACCTTCCCTGACACATTATTGGAGCCCATGAGACTAGTCACCCATTCATAAATCTTGACTTAGAAATAGACTTCCTGTCTCTAAGCATGTGCACCCATACCCTAGGTTAACTATAAAATCATCCCATTGGCCCCTTGGTGGTGCAGAGCGCAGCTGTGAATGCTTCCAGGTTATCGTCTACCCAATCCTACCCTCTGAGTTAGTTACCCTATCATAAATAGATCCACTGATTATATGGAGCTACATACCTTCTTTTTTGATCTCAAGATACCTGCTTAGTTTTGTGGGCACTTTTTGTTCCCTCCATCTTCCAACACTTATTGACTACTATCACCTCTTGACTTAATCTAAGAATTTGTCCATTTCTTCCAGGTTCATTTTATTGGCATAGAGTTGCTTGTAGTACTCTCTTAGGATGCTTTGTATTTCTGTGGTGTCAGTTGTAACTTCTCCTTTTTCATTTCAAATTTTATTGATCTGAGTCCTCTCCCTCTTTTATTTGGTGAGTCTGGCTAATAGTTTATCAATTTTGTTTATCTTCTCAAAGAAACAGCTTTTAGTTTTATTGATCTTTGCTATTGTTTTCTTTGTTTCTATTTCATTTATTTCTGCTCTGATCTTTATGATTTCTTTCCTTCTGCTGACTTTAGGTTTTGTTTGTTCTTCTTTCTCTAGTTCCTTTAGGTGAAAGGTTAGATTGTTTATTTGAGACTTTTTTTTTGTTTCTTGAGTAGGCTTGTATAGCTATAAACTTCCCTCTTAGAACTGATTTTGCTGCATCCCATAGGTTTTGGATTGTCGTGTTTTCATTGTCATTTGTGTCTAGGTATTTTTTGATTTCCTCTTTGATTTCTTCAGTGATCTCTTGGTTATTTAGTAACGTATTGTTTAGCCTCCTTGTGTTTGTGTTTTTTAAGTTTTTTTTTCCCTGTAATTCATTTCTAATCTCATAATGTTGTGATAAGAAAAGATGCTTGAAATGATTTCAATTTTCTTAAATTTACTGTGGCTTGATTTGTGACCCAAGATGTGATCTATGCTGGAGAATGTTCTGTGTGCACTTGAGAAGAAAGTGTAATCTGCTGTTTTGGGATGGAATGTCCGACAAATATCAATTAAATCTACCTGGTCTATTGTGTCATTTAAAGCTTCGGTTTCCTTATTTATTTTCATTTTGGATGATCTGTTCATTGGTGTAAGTGAGGTGTTAAAGTCACCCACTATTATTGTGTTACTGCCTATTTCCTCTTTTATAGCTGTCAGCAGTTGCCTTATGTATTGAGGTGCTCCTATGTTGGGTGCATATATATTTATAATTGTTATATCTTCTTCTTGGATTGAATCCTTGATCATTATGTAGTGTCCTTCCTTGTCTCTTGTAACATTCTTTATTTTAAAGTCCATTTTACCTGATATGAGTATTGCTACTCCAGCTTTCTTTTGATTTCCATTTGCATGGAATATCCTTTTCCGTCCCTTCACTTTCAGTCTGTATGTGTCCCTAGATCTGAAGTGGGTCTCTTGTAGACAGCATATAGATGGGTCTTGTTTTTTTTTTCCATTCATAAAGCCTGTGTCTTTTGGTTGAGGCATTTAATCCATTCACATTTAAGGTAATTATCAATATGTATGTTCCTATGACCATTTTCTTAATTGTTTTGGGGTTTTTTTGGTAGGTCTTTTTCTTCTCTTGTGTTTCCTGCCTAGAGAAGTTCCTTTAGCATTTGTTGTAGAGCTGGTTTGGTGGTGCTGAATTCTCTTAGCTTTTGCTTGTCTGTAAAGCTTTTGATTTCTCCATCGAGTATGAATGAGATCCTTGCCAGTAGAGTAATCTTGGTTGTAGGTTCTTCCCTAGCATCACTTTAAGTATATCATGTCACTCCCTTCTGGCTTGTAGAGTTTCTGCTGAGAAATCAGCTATTAACCTTATGGGAGTTCCCTTGTATGTTATTTGTCATTTTTCCCTTGCTAATTTCAATAATTTTTCTTTGTCTTTAATTTTTGCCAGTATGAATACTATGTGTCTTGGCATGTTTCTCCTTGGGTTTATCCTGTATGGGACTCTCTGTGTTTCCTGGACTTGGGCTATTTCCTTTCCCATGTTAGGGAAATTTTCAACTATAATCTCTTCAAATATTTTCTCAGGTCGCTTCTCTTTCTCTTCTCCTTCTGGTACCCCTAGAATGCGAATGTTGTTGTGTTTAATGTTGTCCCAGAGATCTCTTAGGTTGTCTTCATTTCTTTTCATTCTTTTTTCTTTATTCTGTTCTGCAGCAGTGAATTCCACCATTCTGTCTTCCAGGTCACTTATCCGTTCTTCTGCTTCAGTTATTCTGCTATTGATTCCTTCTAGTGTATTTTTCATTTCAGTTATTGTATTGTTCATCTCTGTTTGTTTGTTCTTTAATTCTTCTAGGTCTTTGTTAAACATTTCTTGCATCTTCTTGATGCTTGCCTCCATTTTTTTCCCGAGGTCCTGGATCATCTTCACTATCATTATTCTCAATTCTTTTTCTGGAAGGTTGCCTGTCTCCTCTTCATTTAGTTGTTTCTCTGGGGTTTTATCTTGTCCCTAGTCCCTAGTACATAGCCCTCTGCCTTTTCATCTTGTCTATCTTTCTGTGAATGTGGTTTTTGTTCCACAGGCTGCAGGATTGTAGTTCTTCTTGCTTCTGCTCTCTGCCCTCTGGTGGATGAGGCTATCTAAGAGGCTTGTGCAACTTTCCTGATGGTAGGGACTGGTGATGGGTAGAGCTGACTTTTGCTCTGGTGGGCAGAGATCAGTGAAATTTTAATCCTCTTGACTGCTGATGGGTGGGGCTGGGTTCCCTCCCTTTTGGTTGTTTGGACTGAGGCAACCCGACACTGGAGCCTACCTGGGCTCTTTGGTGGGGCAATGTTGAACTCTGGGAGGGCTCACATCAAGGAGTACTTCCCAGAACTTCTGCTGCCAATGTCCTTGTTCTCATGGTGAGCCACAGCCACCACCTGCCTCTGCAGGAGACCCTCCAACACTAGCAGGTAGGTCTGGTTCATTCTCCCCTGGGGTCACTGCTCCTTCCCCTGGGTCCCAATGCACACACTACTACGTGTGTGCCCTCCAGTGGAGTCTCTGTTTCCCCCAGTTCTGTCAAAGTCCTGCAATAAATCCCACTAGCCTTCAAAGTCTGATTCTCTAGGAATTCCTCCTCTGCTTGCTGGACCCCCAGGTTGGGAACCTTATATGGAGCTCAGAACCTTCACTCCAGTGCGTGGACTTCTGTGGTATAAGTGTTCTCCAGTATGTGAGTCACCCACCCAGCGGTTATGGGATTTGATTTTACTGTGATTGTGCCCCTCCTACCATCTCATTGTGGCTTCTCTTTTGTCTTTTGGTGTGGAGTATCTTTTCTGGTGAGTTCCAGTGTCTTCCTGTGGATGATTGTTCAGCAGTTAACTGTGATTCTGGTGTTCTCGCAAGAGGGAGTGAGAGCACGTCCTTCTACTCCACCATCTTGGTTCCTGAAAAGCTATATTTCTTATATTTACATAAAGGTATAAAGAATTCACAAGAAAAGTTAAGTTTTATGCATGATGAAACTAATTACACATGCAGCAGGATAATCTTTTGCAATTTAAAAGGTGTATTTTTGTGAGATTTTCTAAACTTTTTGATCCTATACCTTTTCAAGCAGAAACCATGACATTCCTTGACTCAAAGGAGCGTTCCTGTGACCACCTAGAGGGGTGGGTTAGGGAGGGTGGGATGGAGACGCAAGAGGGAGGAGATATGGGGATATATGTATATGTATAGCTGATTCACTTTGTTATAAAGCAGAAACTAAGACACCATTGTAAAGCAATAATACTCCAATAAAGATGTTCAAAAAATAAATAGATAAAAATAAACTAAGAAAATGTCAAAAAAAAAAAAAAGGGAAAAGTGTTTTTTCATCAGATTTAACCTTAACTTGGAATTAATGGCTAGCCTACTGTGGATGATAAAAGTTAGAGGTAGCTGTGTCTTCCTTTCTGCCTAAAGCCCGGGGTCTTAATGTGATGCCAGAAAGGATTTGTGTTACATGTCTAGACAGGGAGCCTGAGAAATCTGTGACTTTTTCAAACCAAATATTACAGTACCATCTCAAATGGTAATAAAAATGACTAAGATAAAACAAGACTAAAAAAGTTGAAGCAAGGGCTTCCCTGGTGGCGCAGTGGTTGAGAGCCCACCTGCCGATGCAGGGGACATGGGTTCGTGCCCCGGTCTGGGAGGATCCCACATGCTGCGGAGCAGCTCGGCCTGTGAGCCATGGCTGCTGAGCCTGCGCGTCCGGAGCCTGTGCTCCACAACGGGAGAGGCCACAACAGTGAGAGGCCCGCGTACCGCCAAAAAAAATTGAAGCCAAAGATGAGAACAAGAAATAACAAATCACAGACCTCTGTGGAATCAGCAAGTGAGGACTGATGGGCTGATAGATGTCCCATCAGATGACAGTGTATAGATAGATGATGCCCGAAATGATAACCCTCCTCCTCCACACCTGAATACTTGGTAGAACCTAGAACATCAATGGACACCAGGGGGAAGGGGCAGCGAGACCTAAATTAACTCAAATTAAAGTTTCTGCCACCCAACATAATGAGGGTCAAATTAGACACTAAAATAACATAACATAAAGAAATTACATCTCTTGTACATCCAAGGTTGTGACCTAAGACAGCCTCCACCTTTTTTTTTTCCTTTTTGCAAAAAATCTAGAAGTGACTTCTGCTTCAAGATGAAAGGCTAAACAAATAGATTAATTTGCCCCCCTGGTAAACCAAAAATTCAATAAAATTATAGTAAAAATGTATGCTTGACTAAATATATGCACTCATACATATACACATGAATGAATGAACACATTAATAGATACATAAATAAAGCCATAATGATGGTGAATATAAGAAGTGTGCAAAATGAAATCTCATAATAAAATACTGAAATACTTCTAAAGCCAGCATAAAGCACAAGTGAGAGCACAACCAGGTTACTCTTGCCGAGGTAACACCATTCCCCAGAGGAATTCAAATCTCAGAGTGAGACAATATAAAATGTGGAACTGGATTCTGGGGTAGTCATCATCATCAAAGATCTGTCTCCAGACCTGCTGAGCCAATGGCCCTGCCCTAACATAAGCAGAGGCTACCAGAAATATTTACTCTTAAGCAGTTTTTTTTTTTCCATTAACAGAAACTAACACAGTATTGTGAACCATTTATACTCCAATAAAGATGTATTAAAAATAATAAATTACATGTGATAGTCAACACTTTATTGTAAAACAGGCTTTGAGTTAGATGATTTTGCCCAACTGTAGGCCGATGTAAGTGTTCTGAGCACACTTAACATAGTCTAGGCTAAGCTATGGTGTTCCATAGTTTAGGTGTATTAAATGTATTTTCAAATTATGATATTTTCAACTTCTAATGGGTTTATTGGGAGGTAATCACATTGTAAGTTGAGGAGGTTCTGTAGTATCTTTTTATTAGACAATAGTACTTGGAAAATGTAGTAGCATCTTACTTTTCAGTATAAGTTTGCTAAGGCTAAATTAATTTTCTCTATAACAGTCAAGAGAGTTCTGACTACTTCTCAAACTAAATTACTTTTATTATTCTTTCTTTATTTATAGAACATTTTCCCTCCAAAAGATGGAGACCATTTACAGATTTTTATCCTGTAATTTACTGTTTAAAGTTTAAAATTGTTGGTTGTAAACTATGTATCTCCTCTTTGCTCTCCCAACACACATTTATGAAAATTTAGCATTATACGTTTTGCAGAAAATGTATTTTGCATTCTGGCTGAATACATTGCAGTTTCTAGATTCTAGCTGAGCATCTTAGAATGAAGGGGAAATAACATGCAAGGGTCACTACTACTCTGAAAGGAATTTTTTAATGCTAAATAATTAAATCAAAAGCTCCCTAGGAAATCAAGAGGAGAACAGCATAAAAGCAATAATCCTGCAATGCATTTTACCATAAATAATAATTATTAATTATCATGTCTCTAAACAAAACTAAAACTAAGCAATTCACTATCTGTAATTTTGCCATAAATAATTATTGTCAATTTTCTTCTCAATGACCACATCTCTGAGGAAAAGCTAATTAAAATTACCTATTTGATATTATGCATATTAAAGAAATACATAATTTTTAATATTGTTTTCAGTTGGTTGTTTAGATTTGTGTATATATTTGCCAACAGACAAGGTGAGAATACAACCATTTTTTACTGTTAAATATAAGTGCTCAAATCTTATTCATCATCCCTTACATTTCTGTGTTTAAATTACTAAATCAGTTTATTCATTTATTTTTTTGCAAGACCTATAGTTGATTTTGGCACATTTTCTTCAATCATGGTTCTTCTCCAATGTGTTCAAAAACATCTGGAAAACTAAAAACCCACAGACTTCTGAGGACTTCTTTGTTTATGAAATTAAGAATGTCCATAGAGAAAAATTTTAAGTCAACTTTCTGAGTCAAAATTTCAACTCTCTGTCAATTTGCTTAATTTTTATTCATTTGCAAGCTAACTGTCCATTACATATATTGTTCATTTCAATTACCTAGATGTGTTAGAAAAATTGATATAGTAAAGGAGAATGTATCATAATTGTGAAAATAAATTATTGATATAATAAAATAATATTTAATTTCTTCATAAACAGTCTCCAGCTAACCAGTGACTTCATGAGATTTTTGTAACACATGTCAAAATTGAATTTCTCACCTTTCCACTCACACAATTGTTTCCTCCTATATTATTAACTATGTTCTATCCTTGAAAGGATATCTGACTTTTATTTTTCTTGTTCTCTAAATCTAAGGACTAGTTAAGGCCTATCAGATCTAAGTTCAAACATTCAAATAATTGTTACATTTCTCCTGTTGTCACCACCTAATATTAAGTATCCACGACACATGACCGATCATTATTATAAAGGTAGACTCCAGTCTCCTCTCTCCCTACTCGCATGTCTTATCCTTGCAAGCCATCCTACATTTCTACATTTTTCTCCAGATCACCTTTCTTCCCAACAGTTAAACACCTTCAATGGTAATCAGGAACTAGACTTTGAAGTGACCACACATTTCACTGTAGCCTGTGTATGTATAATTAAGCAGAATATTTTGAGGCAGCCTAAGGCACTAAAATCACCACATAAACTTCATTCAGACAAATTGGTTCACTTCTCCGGGCATCAATCTCCAATACTCAGTCATATCTCTTTCTGAGTCACAATTATTAACACTAGATTTATCTTAGATTTACTTGTGGAGCTTTTGAGAACATGTGTCCCTATATCAAGCCTTGGATATTATGGATCTGTCATTCTTGGATGGGCCTAGATTTGAGTGTTTCTGACTAAACATCATAAATTTCTATATTTCTTTTTTACGTGGAATCATCTCCTCCTTATCATCAAATGTCCAAATTCCACTACCCCTCAAGCCATATCTCAAATGTTAAAAGTTATAATTTCTATGAAGTCTTCCATTATAAATCTCCTATCTCAATTTGGAGAAAACTTTACAGTCCTCTGAAATGCTACAGTATTTGATATAGTGTGAACATCTCTTTCAGTCCATAACACTTTATGTTTATATGCCAGATGCCTTAGCTATTTTACTCACTACACATTTTTCTAAAGGCAACCTCTCTTCTGTTCTATCTTTGTATTGTCTAAAGCTCCTTACATTTAGAAGAGGCTAAATAGTTATTTTCTGGGATGAATTTATCCCACAAAGGGCAATGTGTTACTGGCAAAAATTGTTGCTGAGGGAAATAATGTGACAGACTGAATCAATCAATTTCAAAATGTTGATTAAGTAAAAAGAACAATGTACCCACTCATGCTCTGCAGTATCTATTCTTGAGTCAGTGTCAACATTACATCCACTAGAAAAGTCGATACCTTTCCCTCTGTTTTCAGAGAGCTACTTCATTTTGGTGAGGCAGCATATTCTCCCTATATAGTCCTCCCCTTCTTCCTCCATACCTTCCTCCAACCAATTCCTAGAAAATACAGTAGAAAATAAATATCTTCACTAATGATGAAATGTTACTGATCTGGAAGAAAAAATAAAGGAAGAATACTTGAGAAAAAACTAATGTTCAGATGAGATTAAATGATTCCACCTCAGATCATGATCCATGCACATCACCCACAAAATGAAAACGTGATAGACCAGTCATCAGATCCATCCTATGTATCATGTCTTGATGTTAATGGTTTATTGTTAGTATTTGAGCCATTGAAGTAGTTGACATTCTCAGTCCATGAGTCTTCAGCTGCTCAATTAGAGTCTTCATTGACTGTAAGACGATGCTAAGGAAGATGACTTATTTCCAAACACTCTGAAAATGTAAGATGATGTTGATTATTTCTCAATTGTGGTATCTGTACTAGACACAGCAATACCTTTCATCTTACTTTGACCACTTCTCTTGTCTCTGCCCCCTGCCTTTGAATCACAGAAAATTTATTGGAAGGTTTTTCTCCACTTTGTGGAGAAATGTGCCATTTCCCATTCAACCCTGCACTTGGAAAAGCTCCAATTTTTAAAACATTATTTATTTTTTTCCACCATCATACATTTAATAAGAGTTAAATTGGTGTGGGGGTTGGGGGGGTAGTTTAAACAAATATCTTAGAGGGAGTCATGGTGAAAGTAGGGAGAGTTCCATGCCTGAGGAGGTAGAAGATGAATGGGTAAAACTGAGCACCAGCTCCCCATAACTCAGGCAGAATCATGATATTTGATGTACAGAACAGGTATTGCCAAGATACCCCTGAAACTGATATGTTGGTTTGGTGGTTCCAGAGACTGTTTGTTGTTTGCAACAGGGGAAATTTATGGAATGTTAAAATAAATTCATTTACACCCTCTAAGCATATCTATATGGTATATTTGTATATTTTGGTATAAAATGAGTGAAATGGTCAAACATTCTTAAAAGAAAAACAACTCAATTTAATTTTTAGTAATTAACATCTCATTTCCAAAGACAACATTCACATTTTTAAAAATCAAGGTTATATCCTTTACCCTCATTTTGATAACATCTATGTAGATATAACCATTGATATTTTACTTGTAGATAGAATAAATACTTCCTTTTATTTCATAAAAATTGTTTTAAAGAATAGATTGCAGCAACATAATTTTAATTCATTTGAAACAGACTTAAAACCTGTCTCAGCTCAAATAATATGAAATAAGAACAAAAAACAAAAATATTTGAGCCAATTGTCTCCATAATTTTTTAGGGTCTGTTTATATAATGAAGTGACCTCTAAAAAACAAATACAGTGAACATTCAGGGCACACACACACTTTCAGGACATCCACAGTAGATTTTCTGAAGGTTCTTACTGTGAATACACTACCAAAAAGTAATTGCAACTCAATACTGAATTTATTCACTTTTGGTGACTAGGATTGTTATAGACTGGGTGTTTGTGTCCTTAAAATTCATATTGTTTAATTCCTAACTCCCAGTGTGATGATGTTAGGAGGTGAGGTCTGTGGGAGGTAATTAGGTCACAAGGATGATCCCTCATGAATCAGATTAGTGCCCTTTCAAAAAGAAATGGGAGAGCTTGCTCCTCCTTCTCTCTCTCTCTGCTCTCCACCATGTAAGAATACAACCAAAAGACAGTCATCTGTAAACCAGAAAGAGAACCTTAATCATGAGATACCATGCTGGCATGTTGATTTCAGACATCCAGGCTCCAGAAGTGTGAGATATAAATGTTTATTGTTTACACCACCCAGCACATGGTGTTCTATTATAACAACTCACACTGACTAAAACAGCATATTCATTTTATTTGCCTATTTTTCTATTGAATTCTTCTACTCTGTATTGTTTATTGGTAACAGCACTTTACATGGTATGATAATAAAGAATCTAATCTAGGTATTAAAGAGGCAAGTCTGGGTATTAACAAATCTCTACTCTCATTCAATTTTATACTTTTCCAATATGCCAAGTGGTGCAGATGCTTCTGCAACTTACTTCAAAATAGAAGAGAGATGAGGAGGAGGGGAAGGTGAAGAAAAGATCTCACTTGACAGGCAAAATTGTAATCTGTCATTGTTACACTGAATGCAGTAGATATCTAAACATCAAATCTTTCTCTCATGAAATGTTTTTTAAGTTACTCAGAGAAAAGTCTAAGGCATTTCCAATAGCAGGTATCTAATGAGGGTAATGACACCTCCTGGTCTCTGTCGACCCTTCACCTTGGTTTATACATTTAAAATTTTGCATCCAGCATGTGTCATGCATGGGTAACTTTCTCCTAGAGGGAACTGTTGTATGGGTTTATTTTACAACAGCTTAGAATAAAATACCTCCTGCTGGATCCACAACTGAGCTATAAGACACATGGATCCTAGCCAGAAGCTCTATCCACTCCTAGAAGTATACTGTCGTTTTACTTTGTCACTATAAACTCCTATTGCACAGCAGTAAATCATGTACTAACAATCCCTACCTTCTTTAAATCAATGAGGAAAGAACTTAAAGCCTTCTGCTCTAGTTATCTATTCTTGCATAATAAACTACCCCAAACTTAATGGCATTAAACAACATTTTTTTAATCCTCCCACATTCTGTAGTTCAGGAATTTGGAAAGACCACCACTGGGATGACATTTCTCTGCTCCACAATATCTGAGGCCATAAGGGTAATGAATTGAATGGCTGGGGTGACTGGGACCTAGCACGGCTTGGGCTGCAGAATCTACTTCTCAGATCGCTTTTTCACTCACATGTCTGGTTCCTTCCTGTGGCCACTATAACAGCAAGGACTCAGGGCAGTTGAATTTCTTACATTACTGTTCCAAGGTCAAATATTCTTAGCAAACAAGGCATAATCTGGAGGACATTTTTCTTTCTTTTTTTTTTTTTTTTCGGTACGCGGGCCTCTCACTGTTGTGGCCTCTCCCATTGCGGAGCACAGGCTCCAGACGCACAGGCTCAGCGGCCGTGGCTCACGGGACCAGCCGCTCCACGGCATGTGGGATCTTCCCGGACCGGGGCACGAACCCGTGTCCCCTGCATCGGCAGGTGGACTCTCAACCACTGCGCCAACAGGGAAGCCCAGGAGGGCATTTTCTTGATGCCACATTTTCAAAAGATTCTGTCCTTGGCCCTTCTTGTTCTGTTGTGAGCTGCTGCCAAAGTTCTGAGATGTGAAGAATTCCATTTTAACACCCTGTAACCGTGTATTCTTTAAAGTGCTCTGTCTCCACTGTTATCATCTACAAAATCAATATATGTATATTCAGTTATAATGGTTGATTGTTTATTCCACCATTTATATATTCTCTACAACTCTGTTGTGGAGCAGAGTTTTCAACCTGGGCTGCCCACTGGAATCATCTGGGAGGACTTTAAAAATCCCAGTGCCCAGGACATACTGACCCCAACCAATTAATTAAAAAACCTGGGGAGTGGACTCTGGCATTGGTATTTTTTTTTTAGTTCCCTAAATGATTCAAATGTGTAGCCAAGATTGATAGCCAGTGCTATGGAGCCAGCCCATTCTCATCACTGTCCTTGGTGGTAATCCTCCTGGTTATATTCTCATGTCTTCTAACTGAAACTCATACCCAGTCATATTGTTAGCTTTCAAAAAATAAATCTTTGGAATGTCAATTGTAATGCTTTAAATATATGAAATATTTTGGAGGAGAACTATCACCTTTGCAAGATTAAAATATTCCATCCAAGGACAGCCTATTTTTCTTTGATTATTTTTGTATCTTTTTATGTTATTTTATTACGTTGTCTTTATTTAAATAATATTTATTACTTAAGTTTACTCCTAGTTATTTAGTTTTAATATTTTTAGATGTTATGAATGGGATTTTCCAATTTATGTTTTAATTGCTTGTTTGGGGTCTATATTTAGACTATAGATTTTTAAACATTTTTGTACCTGAAAACAATTGTAAATTTTGTTATAGTTGACATTCCACTGATTATCTTGGCTGTTCCTCGTAAAAATTATATGGTCTGCAAATAATTAAAAACTGTTATCTTGCTTCCAATATTTATACTTTTTAAGGTTCTTACCTTATATCATTGGTTCAAAATATAAATGTTCAATACTCATGTCAAAAATGGCAAATAACTTATCATTTAATGTGATGAATTTTGGAGTTGCCTTTTTAGGTGATATCTAAAAGAAGTTAGTTAAATGATAAGTTCACTGTAATAGTTGTGCTTTTCTGAACAATCTATAATTACTGGCTTCACCATTAACCTGATGAAGAGATTAGAGACAGGGAGACTTGGGACTGCCAAGAAAATAGCTACTAGAGTATGGAAGGTATGAAAACTTGGAAAATATTCAATGATAAAACAAATGACATTGAGAATAAGTTGTCTGGAAATGTATTCCAAAGCAGTTGAGGTATAACGCAGATGAGTATGGAATAGATAAATATCTAGAATCTTCTGGACACACTGCCATATGCTGGTCATTTTCTGACCACTTTTACAAAAACAGGTTGCTCAGGACAGAAATTCCTTGAGCACAAGCCACCATATGGAGGTCTTACTAAAATGTGTATTTCTGAGTCTTTCCCCGAAAGTTTCTGACCTAGTCGGTTTGAATATTCCTCATATTCAGGTCTTAGCCTTTAGTGACAAATGGTTGAGAAAAAGGGAACTCTTGCCAATTTCTCTATGACTGAGTGAAGCTCTGCTGTCATGCTGAGAATGTATTGTTCTCTAGACTGTGAGTCCCAAAGTCTATCCACACATACAAAATCCATTCTTACATATGTTCACAGACCTGTTTCCTTTTCCTCTCCTTCAGTTAAATTAGAATTAAACAATATATAATGACATGATAATTTTCAGTGAAGGAATATGGAATCTATATTTGGGGACATAAATGATGAAGAGGATAGAATTTATTTAAAGCGAACATGATTGGCAAACAGCCACCACCAAAATGTATGTGTGTACGTATATTAAATTTATTGTAATTAATAGGAGAACATTTTTCCATTCACAAGATGTACCTGGATTGAAAGTCTAATTTAAAAGTTTTTACTCATAGGAAAAGTTTATCTATGAATCCAAACAGGCAAGTTGAATTGAGCAATGAAGTGTAATTTAGAAAGAGCCGAGAGTGCACTGATGTTTATTTTCCTTGGAAGATGACTATCAGGTCCCAAATTTTAATGTATGTTCTCTAATCTATTACTGTTCACACATAGTTTTTCTTAATCATCTATATAGTATCATCTGGTTCTCATTCAGCTAAAGATGACTTGAAATATGTCACAGCTGTGTTAGAACTGCCAATGAAAAATTATACTTACTCTGACTTTTAGCTCTTATATATGCTCTGACTTAAGTAAGGTTTACAAATATTCTGGAAGACAGCTTTTATACTTTACTTCTTGAGCAGATAGCTATGTATGGTATTTTATTTCCTGATATTTATCAACAGCTTTCCATTATTTGTCCTTTACTGGAATACTTAGGAGATAAGTGATTGGTAGATTGGAGTTACACTAGCATCATTGAAAAAAGAAAAGTCAAACAACTTTAACCTGTTTCATGTGAATTCCAAAAGCAAAACTGCATATGCATTTAGCAAACCTTCCAGTTTATATTGTTGAAGTGTTTCTGAGCTCCTTTCTTTACCTTATTCTGCAGGAGGACACTCCTAAATTCCTGCTACAAGCATATATCTAGCAGTTTGTTCTGGCAATAATATTCATAACAGATTAAAGGAAACATTCAAATTAAGTTCTCATAAATATTACCTCGGAACTCATTCTGCTTTTATCCTTCCAATGAGTGACACTCAAGCCTTGCTAAAAGAAAGAAGGGATTTTTTACTTTTACAACCATGATTAGAACAGAATGAATATGTATAATATGTATACTGAATGTATATATGTGTGTGTGTATATATATATATATACACACACACACACACACACACACACACACACACACACACACACAGACATTCTGTTTTGGCTCTTTCCAACACGCAATAAAAACAATAATAAAAAATAGGTAAAATTTTATTTAAAAAATGTGCAATTATCTAAACCCCAGTTACACATATTTAGTGATATTACACATGTTTAATAATACTATACATATTTAAATGTCCCATAGTTTTAAAGCAAACAAAAATAAGTAGGAAAGTGAATAAATTTAAAATGGCTTTCAAAAGTGCTTCAGGTGTATTTCATTTACTGTTTAGATAATATCATTTAAGATTTTTGTTTTTCTCTTCTGATGTTATTTTTTGCAAAAAGACCTTGTGTTGTATTACTTTTTTTATGTACAGAGAAGAAACAGCATAAGCATGGGTGAGAGACTGATTTCTTGATGTTATAAATTGTTCTATAATTGCTATAGGTTTCATTTACCTTTCTTTAAATATATTTGACAATAGAGGAAGAACGCTTATTTTCTTCCTTCACTGAAAGCAGACTATCCTTTCTTGCTTATAAAAATTAAACAAGAAAACACTTAGCTTCCACTTCTGAACCTGATGATTTCATCAATATAAATTGAAGAGTGACTTTGTAAACATTCATTCTGCTGTTGGATTTAATATATATCTACTCAAAACTCTTTTCTTTATTTTTGGTATGTTGACATTCAATTCAATTTAAATTTTGGAATCACTTAGCTACTTAGCATGTGATGTTTTTACATTTTTGCTGCTTGTGTGTGGGTGGGGGCATATGTGCATCCATGGACAATCAATAGCACTGCATTCTTTCTTATACATGTGTTTAATTTTATAAAATTAATTATGCAGTTTGCATTTTGAATCAACACTGCTTTCTATACGTCTACCTCAGTAATAAATACAAGCATGAATATGGTTTATTCATTTTAACTATTGTAGCTTGTTACCTTATATGATGGATCTTATTTTGAAGATGTGTTCTGGTGAGAATATGTGGAAATTTCTCCGTGGCACACCCACACGATCAGAATTCTAGGCCTTTTCATCTTCAGTAAACATTGCTGAATGACTATTCCATGTGGCTGTACAAATTTACACTTCCACTCCCTGGTTCCAAGTTCTTTCTTTCCCTACCTCCTCTCAATCTGAGATATTAACAGATGGTAGTAATTTAAAAAATAAAGCAGATCAATATACTATACTGACTTGGGAAAAAGCTCAGGATACACTTTATTTTTTAAAAAAGGGATAGAACAAATGTAATATTAGAATGTGCAATGTGGCCTGATTTTGGTCAAACTATATAATAAACGTGTACTAACAAATTACAAGATCTAAGGTGATGCATATCAAATGGCTAGAATTATTACCTCAGGAACATGAACTCGAAGTGCAAGAATGAAGGACTAAACTTTTACTGGTGATACTTTGTATTTCTTGAATTATTATAGCCAGCAAGTAATACTTAGTCATTACAAAGTAATTGTTTATTGTCAGTTAAAAAATAAAGAAAAGAGAACATAAAGAACACTCTAATATCCTTGCACGTGAAATATTCCCAGGGGCAGCCCACTGATTTCAAGAACAGTCATGCTTCTAAGAGAATAGTGAGGGTTACCAGAGCCATAATGTACAGGTGTGTAAGTTGTACAATTCTTGGGACATAATTCATGTAGACTACTCCTTGAATGGCACCTCTTAAAGCTGCATAGTACATAGCCAGTTTAGTGGTGAGTTACATTCCTAATAACAGAAAAAGACTCTGGAATCTCCAAGAAATTATTTCACTTGCTACAGATAAAATTGGTAAAATAGTGTCAGAACTGGAGTTTCTGAGACACTAGGTCTTTCCTCATACTGGTTGAAATCTAGGGATGGTATTCCTGAAATAAAAAAAGTCACCAAATGGCATTCCAGTGCTCAGTTGGGTTCCCTTCAGACTCTTAGCCCAGCTATAGATTCACCATCATGTTCCTAGGCCCTAGATGTCTGGGAAGCTACTGTCTGACAACTTGTTGTGGTTGTGGTTTTATACCAGGTTCTATAGAGAATAAAATGCAAACTTTAGAGCTGCATCTCAGGCAGAAATTGATGCTTTAATGGGTAAACTACCAATAGCCTTCATCAAGGGACTTCAGTTTGGATGATTGGTGGCCAGGCTTTTGTGTCTGGAGAGGCTATGCTTAGATTTGCTGTGTGGTTGTCAGATATTTTCACATATGCCTAAATTTTTAAAAAAAAAATAACTAAATTTTGATTGAAATGGTTTTGCTTTAGGTCTGGGATTAAATAGCTTTTCTATAAATGGAAGTTACATTATAAAGTGGTGGTGCTAACTTCAAAACATAAGACATAATCTTTCAGTATTAAGCATTAGAATGTACTTTTTTAACATGAAAACTTGTTGGTTCTTTGTGAAAAGATCAAACCTCCTTTTTTGTCTTTACAAATGGTAATGCAATATTAACACAAATTGTCTTATCATTGATATATATGGTATTTGCTTTTAAAATTTCTGTGAATGTTATATCAATCTTGAGCATCTTAAGTCTTGCTAATTTTTAGACCATGAGTGATTTCACAAATACATTCTAAAATATATGAAAACATGTCATTTATTTTTATTTTAATTCAAATATTTATTTGTAGTTGCCTTAAAATTGGCAGAAACAATTAGTGAATAGTTATTTACTAGTGGTAAGCACTGAGCTGTATATACACATACTTGTAATCTATATGGATTTTATGTAGGGAGAATAGAGAAAGCACATGGCTATGGCTTTAGTACATGAATTACATTTACATAGTTAAAACATAATGTCATTTGCCAGAATCTTATTGATCATAGGCAGGTGGAACTTCCTTCATATTAAATTTAAGACAACACATGATATATGACTATTTGTAGGGAAAGCTACTACCAAACAAATAGGAGAAAAAACAGAAATTTTATTTAAGGTAAATTTCTTAAACAGTCTATTCAGGAATCTAGAAGAAACAACCATTTACAGCAATATATTAGCTTCTAAATCTATTGTCATTCTTGTGGTAATGCATGCATAATATCAGTTTGTGGGTATAAATGTAATATCCATATATGTTTAAATATATTCAGTACACGATGATCAATTTTACTATTTATGCAGTTTTTCCTAAGTTTGAGAGTTCAAAATGAAATTTAAACATATATATTTATATCTACATATATATTTTCTCTATATATTTGCTAATGATTAGTTTTTTTTTTACCCACTTTAATGTGATTTTAGAGTTTGAAACAATATTACAACTGTTAGTTGCTTACAATGTGTAAAATACTAACCTAATGACATGTGTAGTTAATACATCTTCACCTGACATAAGAGAGAAAAATTTTGAAAAGTTTACAAAGAACAAATTTGAGCTGGACTTGACTGGTACTCTGAATGCACGATGGGAAGAAGAATGGTATTTGATGGTGATATAGAAACTAATCTTATCTAGAAGAAGGGAGTGAGTCTTAAATTTGACATCAAGGGGATTTGATATGTTGTGGAAAGGAAGTAAAAACCACTGATATGACACTAAGATGATAAAACATGGGAAAAGGAAATGCTTTCCTTAGAGTCCTGCAAATGAGTTTTCAGTGGGTCATTAAATTGAGATTAGCCTTTCACAAAAGAGTTTCTACACTGCCCACTCTGTCTGATCCTGTTATTAGTATCTCCATCACTAAATTTCAAAACATACATGTATGCCTGCATTTGACACCCTTAGAATCCTCCCAATAAATGCAGATTCCCATGAAAAGTAACTCAGAAGGAACTAAAAGAATAGGCAATTCCTCACAAAACCAGTTGCCTGAGTTTTGTTAGACCCACCCAGATTATTCTTAGGTCCTGGGAATAAGGAGTGTTGCTCATTTTCATGGATAGACTACATTGTAGTTTGTGTGCATCACATGTTTCTCCTTGATTAAGAAGGGTTAACATTCATTTGGAAAAAGTGACCTTGAAATTGACCACATAGTTCAGTTGACTTCTTGATTGCTTTCAGCTTGTGTATAGCATAGTAGTCCAATTTCCTTTCATCTGGGTCAATTTATCTTCCTGAAACACAAAATAAATGGTTTTCTGCTAAAGCCTCAAAAGTGGTGTGCTAATGTGTTTGTTTTCTGCTTTGCAGCTGTAATTAATTTAAGCCACAGAAAATTATTATAGTGTTTATATTATAAATGATGTTACTCATGTGTTATCTCCATTTTTTAAAGAAAAGGGATTAAATCTATTTTACTTGATTTGATGGCTTTCTCATTCTAAATCTCTGAAGTTTATGATGAATTACCAATTAAATTGCATTCTGTAAATTAAATTATATCAATTCAATCCAAGTTTTGCTCCCCCCACGTACTTTATCTAATTTGATATTAAGTTGAATTTGGTAATTTTTTTCTATTTTATTTAAGCACATAGAGTTAGTTAGGGCAATAATTTAAGAACATTTTTCTGTTTATATTAATTAATCCAATGTGTTACTTAATTCTATGTGGATGTCCATAAACTATTTCTAAACACATTTCTTAATATTGTTAGAAATACTAAGTACCACATTGTTTTTCCTGTGGAAAACGTTTTCTCCTGGAAGATTTTACTTACTTTGAGAAATCTTCCAGATATTAAAAATGTTTCAAACTCAAAGTAAATTCTGCTCTGATCTGAAATAATTTTGTTCACTCATAATTACTTATATGTAGAAAGAATATCATTAACTATAGTTTAAAAGTAAATTAAAATGAAAAAAGTTATATTCACACTTTGTTCATTTCATCATCAGTCACACCTGTTTTTCTGCATCATTATCTAGAGCTGTCTCTTCACCATTTTACCTATGCCAGACGATCTCAGATATTGTGATTCAGAATTCCATGGGGGTTTGCAAATGCATATTTCCAGGCCCACTCTCAGATATTGGAAATCAGCAGCTCCAGGGTGTGTGTTGGAAATACGTCATTTTAATGAGTATTATGGATGATATTAATGTAAATTGTATGCAGAATATACATGAGGAGTTACTAATAAGGGCCATTATTTTTTATAGTATATCTTAGGTAGAATTATAACATAAATATAAGTTTATCACCCACTTAAATATAAGCTCCATGGGATCTGTGGTAGAGGAGAATTTTTATTCATGTTTGCTGCTCTATCCTCAAAACCTATGACCTGGTCTATTTTAGGTAATTAATAAATCATTATTGAAGAAAAACTAATATGAGTGGCAAATAAACTATGACTATTTCTGTTTCTCACTCTGCTATTGACAACTGCTTAAGATAGTGTCCTACTTGTATAAACTCCATGAAATAAAGTGACTTATTTGTAGAAAACCTCCCCAAGCAGTTGTTTGATTTATAAATGTGTTTGTAACTATTGGATAACTGTCTAAGCAGTGCTGACACTAGTATCATGAGACCTCCATGGCGTAGTTAAAAATACTCTTTTGAAGTTCAAACGATCTTGGATAGATCCCTTTCTCACAGGGAAATAGTCCCAGACTTGTTTTTCTCCTGCATATCCTTCATTCATAGAATCTATGGAGGAGGTAGTACCTTTAAGGAGATATAGTAAAAGACTGTTGTAGATAGGAGGACCTTAAAGATGGCAGAGGAGTAAGATGTAGAGATCACTTTCCTCCCCACAAATACATCTACATGTGGAACAACTCCTACAGAACACCTATTAAATGTTAGCAGAAGACCTCAGACCTCCCAAAAGGCAAGAAACTCCTCATGTACCTGACCATGAGGCTGACATGGTCTCGATGCTCTGGTCAGGTGTCAGGCCTGAGTCTCTGAGGTGGGAGAGCTGAGTTCAGGACATTGGACTACCAGAGAAACGCTGGCCCCATGTAATATCAATTGGTAAGATCATTCCCAGAGGTCTCTGTCTCAACACTAAGACCCAGCTCCACTCAAAGACCAGCAAGCTCCAGTGCTGGACACCCCATTCCAAACAACTAGCAAGACAGGAGCACAATACCACCCATTAGCAAAGAGGCTGCCTAAAATAATACTAAGTTCACAGATACCCCAAAACACACCACCAGACGTGGACCCGTCCACCAGAAAGACAAGATCCAGCCTCATCCACAAGAACACAGGCACTATTCCCTTCCACCAGGAAGACTACACAACTCACTGAACAAACCTTATCCACTGGGGGCAGACACCAAAACAACTGGAACTATGAACCTGCAGCCTGTGGAAAAGACATCCCACATGCAGTAAGTTAAGCAAAATGAGAAGACAGAGAATTATGCAGCAGATGAAGGAGGAAGGTAAAAACCCACAAGACCAAACAAATGAAGAGGATATAGACAGTCTACCTGAAAGAGAATTCAGACTAATGATAGTACAGATGATCCAAAATCTTGGAAATAGAATGGAGAAAAT
The DNA here is from genome assembly GCF_011762595.2 of Tursiops truncatus. Classification (NCBI taxonomy): domain Eukaryota; kingdom Metazoa; phylum Chordata; class Mammalia; order Artiodactyla; family Delphinidae; genus Tursiops; species Tursiops truncatus. The sequence continues at coordinate 126,980,181 of NC_047037.1, forward strand.
ATAAGAAACATTTAACAAGAACATAGAAGAACTAAAGAGCAAACAAACATGATGAACAACACAATAAATGAAATTAAAAATTCTCTAGAAGGAATCAATAACAGAATAACTGAGGTAGAAGAAGGGATAAGTGACCTGGAAGATAAAACAGTGAAAATAATGAAAGCAGAGCAGAATAAAGAAAAAAGAATGAAAAGAATTAAGGACAGTATCAGAGAACACTGAGACAACATAAACGTGCCAACATTCGAATTATAAGGGTTCCAGAAGAAGAAGAGAAAAAGAGACTGACTGAGAAAATATTTGAAGAGATTATAGTTGAAAACTTCCCAAATATGGGAAAGGAAATAGTCAACCAAGTCCAGGAAGTACAGCGAGTCCTATACAGAATAAATCAAAGGAGAAACATGCCATGATACATGTTAATCAAACTATCAAAAATTAAATACAAAGAAAAAATATTAAAAGCAGCAAGGGAAAAACAACAAATAACATACAAGGGAATCCCCATGATGTTGACAGCTGATCTTTCAGAAGGAATTCTGCAACTCAGAAGGGAGTTGCAGGTCATATTGAAAGTGATAAAAGGGAAAACCTACAACCAAGATTACTCTACCCAGCAAGGGTCTCATTCAGATTCGGTGGAGAAAGCAAAACCTTTACAGGTTAACGAAAGCTAAGAGAATTCAGCACCACCAAACAAGCTTTCCAACAAATGCTAAAGTAACTTCTCTAGGCAGGAAATACAAGAGAAAAAAAGACCTAAAATAACAACTCAAAACAATTAAGAAAATGGTAATAGGAACACACATATCAATAACTACCTTAAATGTAAAAGGACTAAATACTCCAACCAAAAGACATGCACTGGCTGAATGGATACAAAAACAAGATCCATATATATGTCATCTATAAGAGATGCACTTCAGACCTAAGGACACATACAGACTGAAAATGAAGAGATAGAAAATGATATTCCATGCAAATGGAAATCAAAAGAAAGCTGGAGTAACAATTCTCATATCAGAAAAATAGACTTTAAAACAAAGACTATTACAAGAGACAAAGAAGGACACTACATAATGATCAAGGAATCAATCCAAGAAGAACATATAACAATTGTAAATATTTATGCACCCAACGTAGGAGCACATTAATACATAAAACAAATGCTAACAGACATAAAAGGGGAAATCCACAGTAACACAATTATGGTACGGGACATTAACACTCCACTTTCACCAATGGAGAGATCAACCAAAATTAATAAGGAAACACATGTTTTAAATGACACATTAAACAAGATGGACTTAATTGATATTTCTATGATATTCCATCCAAAAACAACAGAATACACGTTCTTCTCAAGTGCTCATGGAACATTCTCTAGGATAGATCATATCTTGGGTCACAAATCAAGCCTTGCTAAATTAAAGAAAACTGAAATTGTATCAAGTATCTTTTCTGGCCACAATGCTATGAGACTAGATATCAATTACAGGAAAAAAAATCTGTAAAAAATACAAACACATAGAGGCTAAACAATACACTACTTAATAACCAAAAGATCACTGAAGAAATCAGAAGAAATAAAAAAAATACCTTGAAACAAATGACAGTGAAAACATGATGACCCCAAACCTATGGGATGCAGCAAAAGCAATTCTAAGAGGGAAGTTTATAGCAATACAATCCTACCTCAAGAAACAAGAAACATCTCAAATAAACAACCTAACCATACACCTAACACAATTAGAGAAAGAAGAACAAAAAAATCCTAAAGTTAGCAGATGGAAAGGAATCTTAAAAATCAGATCAGAAATAAATGAAAAAGAAAGGAAGAAAACAATAGCAAAGATCAATAAAACTAAAGGCTGGTTCTTTGAGAAGATAAAGAAAATTGATAAACCATTAGCCAGACGCATCAAGGAAAAAGGGAGAAGACTCAAGTGAACAGAATTACAAATGAAAAAGGAGAAGTAACAACTGACACTGCAGAAATACAAAGGATCATGAGAGATTACTACAAGCAACTATATGCCAATAAAATGGACATCCTGGAAGAAATGGACAAATTCTTAGAAAAGCACAATTGTCAGAGACTGAATCAGGAAGAAATAGAAAATATAAACAGACAAACCACAAGCACTGAAACTGAAACTGTGATTAAAAATCTTCCAACAAACAAAAGCCCAGGACCAGATGGCTTCATAGTGAATTCTACCAAATATTTAGAGAAGAGCTAACACTTATCTTTCTCAAACTCTTCCAAAATACAGCGGAAGGAGGAACACTCCCAAACTCATTCTACAAGGCCACCATCACCCTGATACCAAAACCAGAAAAAGATGTCACAAAGAGAAAATCTAGAGACCAATATCACTGATGAACATAGATGCAAAAATCCTCAACAAAATACTAGCAAAAAAAAATCCAACAACATATTAAAAGGATCATACACCATGTTCAAGTGAGATTTATCCCAGGAAGGCAAGAAATCTTCAATATATACCAATCAATGTGATACATTATACTGACAAACTGAAGTATAAAACCCATTTGATAAGCTCAATAGATGCAGAAAAAGCTTTTGACAGAATTCAACACCAATTTATGATAAAAAAAAAAAAACTCTCCAGAAAGTATACATAACTTAGCTTAACAAACTAAAGTCCATATATGACAAACCCACAGCCAACACCATTCTCAATGGTGAAAACGTGAAACCATTTCTCCTAAGATCAGGAACAAGACAAGATTGCCTACACTCACCACAATTATTCAACATAGTTTTGGAAGTTTTGTTTTTGTTTTTAACATCTTTATTGGAGTATAATTGCTTTACAAAGGTGTGTTAGTTTCTGCTTTATAACAAAGTGCATCAGTTATACATATACATATGTTCCCATATCTCCTCCCTCTTGCGTCTCCCTCTCTCCCACCCTCCCTATCCCACCCCTCTAGGTGGTCACAAACCACCTAGCTGATCTCCCTGTGCTATGCAGCTGCTTCCCACTAGCTATCTATTTTACGTTTGGTAGTGTATATATGTCCATGCCACTTTCACTTTGTCACAGCTTACCTTTCCCCCTCCCCATATCCTCAAGTCCATGCTCTAGTAGGTCTATGTCTTTATTCCTGTCTTACCCCTAGGTTCTTCATGACATTTTCTTTTTTTCTTAGATTCCATATATATGTGTTAGTATATGGTATTTGTTTTTCTCCTTCTGACTTACTTCACTCTGTATGACAGACTCTAGGTCTATCCACCTCACTACAAATATCTCAATTTTGTTTCTTTTTATGGCTGAGTAATATTCTATTGTATATTTGTGCAACATCTTCTTTATCCATTCATCTGTTGATGGACACTTAGGTTGCTTCCATGTACTGGCTATTGTAAATAGAGCTGCAATGAACATTTTGGTACATGACGCTTTTTGAATTATGGTTTTCTCGGGGTATATGCCCAGTAGTGGGATTGCTGGGTCATATGGTAGTTCTATTTGTAGTTTTTTAAGGAACCTCCATACTATTCTCCATAGTGGCTGTATCAATTTACATTCTCACCAGCAGTGCGAGAGTGTTCCTTTTCTCCACACCCTCTCCAGCATTTATTGGTTCCAGATTTTTTGGTGATGGCCATTCCGAGCGGTGTGAGATGATATCTCATTGTAGTTTTGATTTGCATTTGTCTAATGATTAATGAGGTTGAGCATTCTTTCATGTGTTTGTTGGCAATCTGTATATCTTCTTTGGAGAAATGTCTATTTAGGTCTTCTGCCCATTTTTGGATTGGGTTGTTTGTTTGTTTGTTTTTTGTTATTGAGCTACATGAGCTGCTTGTAAATTTTGGAGATTAATCCTTTGTCAGTTGCTTCATTTGCAAATATTTTCTCCCATTGTGAGGACTGTCTTTTGATCTTGTTTATGGTTTCCTTTGCTGTGCAAAAGCTTTGAAGTTTCATTATGTCCCATTTGTTTATTTTTGTTTTTTATTTCCACTCCTCTAGGAGGTGGGTCAAAAAGGAACTTGCTGTGAAGTTTTAACTACAGCAATCAGAGATAAAATAAATAAATAAATAAAAGGAATCCAATTTGGAAAAGAAAAAGTAAAACTGTCACTGTTTGCAGATGACAGGATACCATACATAGAGAATACTAAAGATGCTACCAGGAAATTACTAGCACTAACCAATGAATTTGGTAAAGTAGCAGATTACAAAATTAATGCACAGAAATCTCTTGCATTCCTGAACACTAATGATAATGTATCTGAAAGAGAAATTAAGGAAACACTCCCATTTACCATTGCAAGAAAAAGAAAAAAATACCTAGGAATAAGCCTACCTAAGGAGCCAAAAGACCTGTATGCAGAAAACTATGACACTGCTGAAAGAAATTAAAGATGATACAAACAATGGAGAGATATTCCTTGTTCTTGGAAGAATCAACATTTTGAAAACGACTATACTACCCAAAGCAATCTACAGAATCAATGCATTCTCTATTAATTCCCAATCAATACCACTGACAATTTTCACAGAAGTAGAACAAAAAATTTAATGTTTTGTATTGATATACAAAAGGCCTTGAATAGCCAAAGCAATCCTGAGAAAGGAAAATGGAGCTGGAGGAATCAGGCTCCCAGACTTCAGACTATACTACAAAGATACAGTTATCAAGACAGTATGGTACTGGCATGAAAACAGAAATATAGATCAGTGGAACAGGATAGAAATCCCAGAGAAAAATCCATGTACATATGGTCATGGATTTTGATAAAGGAAGCAAGAATATACAATGGAGAAAAGACAGCTTCTTCAATAAGTGGTGCTGGGAAAACTGGACAGCTACATATAAAAGAATGAAATTTGATCACTCCCTAACACCATACACAAAAATAAACTCAAAATGAATTAAAGACCTAAATGTAAGGCCAGACACTATAAAACTATTTGAGGAAAACTTAGGCAGAACACTCTATGACATAAATCATAGCAAGATCCTTTTTTGACCCACCACCTAGAGAAATGGAAATAAAAACAAAAATAAACAAATGGGACCTAATGACACTTAAATCTTTTGCATAGCAAAGGAAACCATCAACAAGACAAAAAGACAACCCTCAGAATTGGAGAAAGTATTTGCCAATGAAGCAACTGAGAAAGAATTAATCTCCAAAATTTACAAGCAGCTCATGTAGCTCAATATCAAAAGAACAAACAACCCAATCGAAAAATGGGAAGATGACCTAAATAGACATTTCTCCAAAGAAGTTATACAGATTGCTAACAAACACATGAAAGGATGCTCAATATCACTAATCATTGGAGTAATGCAAATCAGAAGTTCAATGTGGTATAACCTCACACCAGTCAGAATGGCTAGCATCAAAAAATCTAGAAACAATAAATGCTGGAGAGGGTGTGGAGAAAAGGGAACCCTCCTGTACTGTTGGTGAGAATGTAAATTGATACAGCCACTATGGAAAACAGTATGGAGGTTCCTTAAAAAACTACAAATAGAACTACCATATGACCCAGCAATCCCACTACTGGGCATATACCCTGAGAAAACCATAATTCAAAAAGACACATGTACCACAGTGTTCATTTCAGTACTATTTACAATAGCCAGAACATGGAAACAACATAAGTGTCCATTGACAGATGTATGTATAAAGAAGATGTGACACATATATTCAATGGAATATTACTTATTCATAAAAAGAAATGAAACTGAGTTATTTTTAGTGAGGTGGATGGACCCAGAGATTGTCATACAGAGTGAAGTAAGTCATAAAGAGAAAAACAAATACCATATGCTAACACATATATATGGAATCTAAAAAAAAAAAAAAAAAAACTTTCTGAAGAACCTATGGGCAAGACAGGAATAAAGACGTAGATGTAGAGAATTGACTTGTGGACATGGGGAGTGGTAAGGGTAAGCTGAGACGAAGTGAGAGAGTGGCATGGACATATATATGTACATTGCCAAATGTAAAATATAAAGCTAGTGGGAAGCAGCCACATAGCACAGGGAGATCAGCTCCATGCTTTGTGACCACCTAGAGGGGTGGGGTAGGGAGGGTGGGAGGGAGATGCAAGAGGGAGGATATATGGGGTTATATGTATACGTGTAGCTGATTCACTTTGTTATACAGCAGCAACTAACACAACAATGTAAAGCCATTATACTCCAATAAAGATGCTAAAAAAAAAAAAAGGAAAAAAAAAAAAGAAAGACTCAACTGATGGGGCTTCCCTGGTCGTCCAGTGGTAAAGAATCTGTCCTGCAATGCAGGAGATGCGGTTCGGTTCCTGGTCAGGGAAATAAGATCCCACATGCCACGGGGAAACTAAACCCACGTTCCTCAAATAGAGAGCCCCATGTGCCGCAAACTACAGAGCCCATGCACTCTGGATCCCACCCACCACAACTGTAGAGAGAAAACCTATACGCCACAATTAGAGAGAATCCTGCCACAACAAATGATCCTGCATGCCACAACTAAAGACCCGACACAGCCAAAAATAAAAAAAGATTGAACTGAGAAAGTCTTGTCAACAGCCGTTTTAGAAGGGCCACAAGCTCTTCCTTCAGTGTGTGTTCTAAGAACACACCACAGAGAGGTGGAAAGAAGCAGCACAATATGTGACCTGAGGCTCTAAGCCTTCAGGGAATGTTTCATTGTCTCATCAGATGTGACTTACAAAACAAAAATTCAAAGATAAAATTATTAAGATTTTTTATGATATGCAACAACTTCAGAGCATCCAACTCCAAGGGTGTGGCTCTTGTTAGGACAATAATTTCTGTGCCAGCCATGGTCACACACCACTGAGGGTTAAGATTTTCTACATTCTATTCATGTACCTACTGGGTGTCTTTTCACGTTCAAAGAAATATTTCTACACAAGGTAGCTTGTATGCCCCATCAATGTATACATTTTTTTCGACAGCCCACAGGCAATAAGCAGGCAGCTGTTGATGTAAGGCCCATACTACACAATGAACAGATGAACAGCTAATGTGGATCTTTGACATTTCCCTTGAATGGAGGTGAATGATCTGTAGATACGGACTAAAGTGCCCAGGTGTTGACTAGGCTGCCACAGAATTGCTTGCCACTGAGCAAGAAAATAACCATGGGTCTCTGTGGACTGAATTCCCTCTTTTCACAATCCCTTCCTCCTGTAAATCACTCATCATCTCTGGTCCCAGGCAGGCAGGTGACATGAAGTGGTCTAATTCTTCCTCTCTTCTATTTCCAGCTTCACATTATGGTAGAGATTTTTTACTCTGCTCTCATTTTGCCCTTCCTTCTCCTAAGCCTGTTTCAGAAGTGATAAAAACATAAACAATGATTGTTCTCTTACTATTCTTGTCATAATAATCCTACATCTCCTTGAGGCACTATGGCTTCCTCTGAATTGAAAAAAGACATCAAATAAGGTGGTTGGAAAAATAGGCAAAGATTAACATATCAAGACGTAAACATGTTAAACACATCTGGTATGTGAAGAATATTCAATTTTGAAAAAGAAAATTTAAAGTAGCAGGAATCAGTCTGCCCAGTTTCATGACATATTATCTAGCTACAGTAATCAAGACTGGATGATACTAGTTAAAGTATAGACCTATAGGTCAATGGAAGAAAATGGAACCCCCAAGTAGACCTACCTGCTATTCCTAACTGATTTTTTTTATAAAGTTGAAAAGCAATTCAATGGAGGAAAGATAGCCTGTTCAAGAGATGATTATAGAGCAATTGGGCATCTATAGGCAAAACAAAAAACAAAATAAATAAAGTGAACCTTGACCTGAATCTCATACCTTATACAAAATAAACTCAAAATGAACTATGGATTTAAATGTAAAACATAATGTTATAAAACTTGCATTAAAATATAGGAGAAAATCTTGAGGATCTAGAGGTAAGAATAATTTTTAAATTGGATGTCTAAAATATAATACATAAAAGGAAAAGTTGATTTGAACTTTCTGAAAATTAAATAGCATTTACTCTGAAAATGCTCTTGTTAAAGGGATAAAGAAAGAAGCTACAAACTAGGAGAAATATTTGCAAACCACATACCTGACAAAAGTCTAGTTTCTAAGATTATGTAAATCACAAAATCCAGCAGTAAAAAAAAATAATAATAATCTAATTAGAAAACAGGAAAAAGACATGAGCGACCATTTCCATGGGATATAGAGGTGGCACATAAATGCATGGAAATTCAATTCAACACCTTTAGCCATTAGGAAAATTTATATTGAAATTACAATGAGTTATGCTATATGTCTATCATAATGCCTAAAACAAGACTTTTAAAAGTGAAAACAAATGCTAGTGAAAATACAGAGAAATTGGTTGCACATACATTTCTGGTGGCAGTGTAAAATGGTACAGCAACTCTAGAAAACACTTTGGAATATTTAAAGAAATAAATGTGAAACTACCATATGACCCAACAATGCACCTATGGGTATTTATTCCAGAGAAATTAAAACGTACATTCACATGCAAATCTATACAAAATTTTTATAGCAGTTTTACTCATAACAGAACTGGAAGCATCAACTATGGTACATCTGTACCATGGAATACAATTCAGAGAGAAAAAAAAAAAAAAAAAGTCTGGACTATTGGTATACGTGATAACTTGTATGTATCTCCAGAGAATTATACTGTGTTGAAACAAATCTCAAAATGTTGCATGCTACATGATTACATACATGTAACATTCTGAAAATGACAAAATTGTGGAAATCGAGACCTGATTCATGGTTGCCAGAGGTTAAGGATGGAGGAAAGGGAGTGAAGCACGATGGAAATGACTGTGATTATAGAAAGGCAACATAAGGACTTCTTGTGATGATAAATTGTTCTGTATTTTTACTATATCCTATCAATATTCTAGTAGAGATATTTATATTATAGTTTTGCAGAATGTTATTTTTAAGGGAAACTGAGTAAAGAGTATATATAAGATCTCTCTGTATTATTTCTTACAATAGAATATAAATCTATAATTATCTCAGAAAAAAATTTAATTAAAAGTTATGCTGTCTTGCATGAAAAATTAATATGACTATGGATAATACACTATAGCTTATGTTAAAGTCCTAGAAAGAACTAAATGCGGTTTACAGAGATTTGGAAAATACCCTAGTGCACCATTGTGTCAGAGGAGTTAGCTACACTCTGCATATACTTTTCCATTACAACAAGAATGTGTGCCTTTCACTATATTTTTTGTAGTTAGACTATTTTTATATCATTATTAAATTCAATTTCTTTGGATAATTTCTTTTGACTTCAAAATGGAAGGTATTTTAAGCTTACATATATACAACCAAACAACATCTGATTTCATAAAACAGAATATTTTGTAATCCTTAAACTCTGAAATGAATTTTTCTCTTTTAAATCTGACTATACACTGAAAAAGATTAAAATACTTCAACCAAGTTAAGGGTAAAGTCTGATTTTCTTATAATTATGTGAGGTAGTGTTTAACTTAGTTTAGCATTTTGCTTTTCCATCACCATTTTAGCAAAATAGATCAAAGATAATCTCCGCCGAAGAGGTGGCTAGTTCCTGTTTTGCAAACTTAGGACACTTCTTCTCATCTAATGTTCACTCCCGTATTAGGTCTTACTTAATGAGATGAATTATAACCAGAAGACTAGAAAACAAACAACAGACAAATGAAAAAAAGAAAAAACAAGCAAGACAAATATTTATACAATAAAAGCATGCATAAAGATGGTGAAGCTCACTTAATTTCTCATTATTTTCATGGAAGCCTATTATATTCTATATACTTATCCTTGTTTTTATAGGATTTGGATCAGGATTAAGAAGTTTTCAATATTGTGTTGCTCTTACACATAAGCAACTGTAATCAAAATATTATGAAGTGCTAGTATTTTTTAGTGAAAGTATTTATGAAATTACAATAATTTTGTTGGTTGAAAACTCTGAAGAGGGCAAACAAACTTTTCAAACAATTTGTGTACCTCCAAATGGAGGTCTTAGGGCACCTTCAAATAATCTAAATGAAGACTAACATTAGGAAATTTTTGATTTAATAAAATTAGAGTTTCTGAAATAGTTATGCTTTATATTGATATATCTTCTTCACGGTTACTTTGAGTTCAAGATGTGACAATTATTTTTTCAAGTGTGTATTAACTCATTTTAAATAATAAAAGTACATATTTTCACTTGTCTTACTCCAGAAAACTAAACCTATAATTACAACCTCAAGGAACTGAAATGTGTAATTATATTATCAAAATGAATTTCAAAGGATATTAGTATTTTAGTGTAAAAATGCTTCTGAATGCAGAAAAAGAAACATTGGGACAGCAAAACATAGCTCACTTGAAATACTTTGACTAATTAAATTGAACTATACATCTATTTTTAAAAAGTGATGGTTAAAATAAAAAATATCTGTGTCATCTTTCAGTGATATAAACTTGAAGGAAGCTCAGCATATATGCTGCAGCATAAATTACAAGTTTGGCATCCGAATCCCACTCCTACACTTATCAACACTGTTACTTCATGATATTACCTAACATCTCTAAGATCCAATTTCTTCAGCTGTAAATTTGTAGTAGTTACCTCACTGAGTTACTAGAAGATAGAATAAGTTGATTCATTTATAGCACTTACCACTGCCTGGCTTTAAGTAGGTGCTCCAAAACAATATGTAATATAAGAGTATAAATATAAAGGGAATATGCCTGATCTCTCTATTCAGATAAATCTGCCTTCTTTCCCATCAGTTGGCATAGGCAACAGTCATTTTATTTTAATAGATAATAAATAATATTTAATATTAATTAATATTAATTAATATTATTTAATAATAAATAATATTTAATAGAACCACTTTTGTAGCTGGTCAAGAAACAGGATCCCTGTGGGAAACCCATTTTGGGTTTAGAAATAGGAAAAGAGACAAAGAAGTATATGCTAAGGAAAAGGTATAAAAATATTCAGTGCAATTTAACATCAAAACACTAAGGGCATATTTTTCATTCCTTGCAATGATGCTACAGAGAATTAACTATGGTGACATAATACATGTGTTAGAGTCAGTCTCATTTGTTAAACATATATTTGTTAATTTGTGACCACCTGCTAGACTCTTTACTATCGAGTTGTTTAAGGGGGATCACCTTGAATGTAATGAAAATTATGTTCTTTTCATAACTGTTCTCCGTGAATAAAACCCTTTTAAATTCTGGAATCCTTTCCTTCCTGCCAATTAGTGCCAACTCTAGGTAGAACCACCTACACACAGAATCATTAGCCAGCTATGCATAACTCTTTGCCTTTAGCCATCAAAAAGACCAAGCCTGTCAACAAATGAGTTCAGGACTTACCTTAAGAGACAGCTATTGAAACGTGGATGTACACCAAACCCCAAGTATGCTAGCTATGGACTTTGCTTTATTTACCAAGAATGCATCATCTTGATCCAATCATTTTCCAAAGGGATTCTGGGGTGAAACTCAGAGGCAGAAGAGTGTTTTCTTCCCAAAATAAACAAATGGATTTGACACTGAGGGAGAAATATTGTAAGTTTAAGCCTTTCCCAAGTAAGAAGTCATAAGTTCAGAGAGTATGATTTGCTATCCATTCTGACTGTGCTATTTAAACTAGAAGATGACCCAGTGACTTATTTTTGTTCCTATCTTCCCAAACTAAGTTCAAGAAGTTATTGTAAAAGGAAAACTTGAACCAGTGTTGTTGTGCCACCTGTGGAATAATTAACCTATCAATTCTCATTCTAACACTGAATTTGTATAGACTCCACATATTTTGAGATGTGAAATATAAGCAAACTATACACATATGTAACATGCCTGATAGCAATTACCATGAGAAAAATGACAACTTCTGAAGCATTTTTAATTTCTTTCCATTTGACATAGTATACATAAATCCTAGAAAACCTCTGATGTTGTGAACTAGATGGCTTAATTATGTACATTAATGGGAAATAAGGAGTCAATAAAAATAAGCTGGAAGTAAAACTAGTTTTTAGGATCAAAAGAAAAATTTTTGCTTAAAGGAAAGAAAGTGGGAAAGAAGAAGATGAGACTGGAAACAGAAACTAGCCAATAAACAAAGTGCTAGTTGTAAATCACTGTAAGTTTTAGGATTTGGCAAGAAATGTAAGCAATGGAAGTTGAAATTGGGAATTGGGAGCACAATTAAAATATTTTAGCTAAAGTAGTCCAAGCTCATAAATGTCAAAATCATTCATTCAGTATATATATATACACACACACATATCTATACACACTCACATATATATGTAATATATATACATAAAATAAGGAATAAGCATATTTTGGTAGAACTGCTTTGAGTTATATGTTTAAAATTTTAATACTGATATTATGTTTTCAGTAAACAAAATAAATAGACATAAATCTTAAAAAAGTATAATAATTATATTCAAATAAAGAATTTCTTTTTCTGGGTTTAAGATAGTGGCACAAGAAGAACCTGAACTCACCTCCTCCCATGGACATACCAAATCTAGAGCTACATACAGAATAATTCTCTCTGAAACAGATCTGAAAATTAGCTGAGCAGCTTCTCCACAACAAAAAATAAAAAGTCACATCAAAATGGGTAAGAGCGGCAGAGAAGTGGTCTTGCCAAAAACTCCACCTCTAGCTCAGCAACCCATAAACGAGACAGATCTCACAAATACAAAGCATACCTCTGAGGAGCAAGAAGTTTGAGCCCCACGTCAGACATCTCAACCCTTGGGACATGCACCAGAGGGAAACACTCAAATGCCTGGCTTTGAAAACCAAAAGTGTTATGTCCAGGAGCCCAAAAGGCTGTACGAAACTGAGATCTTGATCTTAAAATGCTTGTGTACAGACTCACTCACCCTATGACCCAGTGCAAAAGCAGCAAGTTGAAAAGCACCTAGACAATATGTGAAAGAGATTAATCAGCTAATCTTAAAGCATCTGCCAGAGAGTCAGTGGTCTGTTGGAACTCTTTCTGGGGATGGAGGCATAGGTGAGTGTCATTTTTGGATTGTTCTTCCACCTTGTTAGTGTTGGTGCTGGCAGGCACCATTTTTTCTTTCTTCTTCTACTTTGCTGGTAGCACTTGCCTTACACTGGTGCCCTCCTGCATCTCTGCCCCACTAAATACAGCTGAAAGTCATACCTCACCTGGTGCACCCCTAAGACCCCACAAAAGCCAGTGGGTTCAGGCAGTCCACCCAGGAGATGCTCCACAAATGCTTGGCTCTAATGGCCAGAGGGGCTTACCTTTCTGGTTCCCATTCCAATGAAACAGTAAGAGAGAGAGTTCTTGGCAGGCTACCACCCCCAGAACACTGCACAGGCAGCAGACAAACACCCCCCCCCACCCCCAGTCTTTCTGTTACCACTGTTTCAAAATTGGAAGAGATTGTTGGTTAGCCTAATACATAGAAATAAAGAGTCAAGCAAAATGAGGAAACAGAGGAATATGCTACAAATGAAAGAACATGATAAAATACCCTCCCCTTGAAAAAACTGAATTAAACAGAGATAAGTAACTTACCTGATAAAGAGTTCAAAGTAATGGTTATAAAGATGCTTACTGAAGATGCTCAGGAGAAGAATAGATGATCACAGACAGAACTTCAACAAAGAGATGAAAAATGTAAGGACCAAACAGAAGTCAAAACGCTGAAGAATACAATAACTGAACTGAAAAATATACTAGAGTGGTTCAACAGCAGACTTCATGAAGCAGAATAAATGATCAATGACCAGAATAAAGGGCAGTGGAGCTCACCCAAACAAAGTAGCAAAAAGAAAAAGTATTTTTAAAAAGTGAATATAACTTAAGGGACCTATGGGACATCAAGTGGAACAACATTTAAATAATAAGGGTCCCAGAAGAAGAAAAGAGAGAGAAAGGGACAGAAATTTATTTCAAAAGGTAATGGCTGCAAACTTCCCTAACTTAGGGAAGGAAGCAGACGTCTAGATACAGGAAACTCAGAGTTCCAAATAAGATGAACCCAAAAATATCCAAACCAAGACACACTGTAATTAATATGTCAAAACTTAAAAATAGAAACTTAAAAACAACAACAGAAAAGCAACTTGTTATATACCAGAGAACCCCCATAAGATTATCTACAGATTTTTAGCAGAAACTTTGTAGGCCAGAAGTGAGTGGTATGATATATACAAAGGACTTAAAGCAAAAAACTTCCAACCCCAAACACTCTACCCAGAAAGGCTATCATTCAGAATTAAAGGAGCAATAAAGAGTTTTCTAGATAAGCAAAATAATAATGTATTTCACCACCACTAAACCACCTTACAAGAAATGCTAAAGGACCTCCTTTAACCTGAAAAGATAGGGCATTAATTAGAAACAGGAAAACATATGAAAGTAAAAACCTCACTGGTAATGGTTAATATATAGGAAACATAGTGGACCAACCACTTATAAAGCTAGCAGGAAGATTAAAAGTTAAAAGAAGTAGAAATAACTATAGCTACACCAATAGTTGAGATACACAAAATATAAACATGTAAAATGTGACATCAAAAACAAAAAATGAGGGGAGTAAAAATATAGAGTTTTAGAATACTATCAACTTAAAATAGACTGACATATATATAGGCTGATATATGTAAACTTCTTGAGAACCACAAACCAAAAACTTGCAATAGATATATAAAAGATAATGAGCATGGAATCTAAACATGATGCTAGAGAAAGCCATCAAACCACAAGAAGAGAAAGCAAAAGAAGAAGAAAAGAACCGAGAGGAACTACAAAAAAGAGAAAGCAGTTTTAAAAATGGTAATAAGTACATATGTATCTATAATTACTTAAAATGTAAGTGTCCAAAAGTCTCCAATTAAAAGACACAGAGTGGCTGAATGGATTAAAATAAAAAAGACCCAGCTAGAATTTTGCTACAAGAGAACTCACCTCAGATGTAAGGAAAAACATAGACTGAAAGTGAAGGGATGGAAAAATATGTCTCATGCAAAAGGAAACAAAGTGAAAGTTGGGTAGCTATACTTATATCATACAAAATAGACTTTAAAACAAAAGCTGTAATAAAAGACAGAGATGGGTATTACATAATACAAAGGGGCTCAATCCATCAAGAAGATATAACATTTGTAAATATTTATACACCTAACATAGGATCACCTAAATGTATAGACATTAATATGTAAACATATAAATATAGAGAAGCAAATATTAACAGGCCTAAAGAGAGAAATCAAAGCAATACATTCCACATAGGAGCACCAGAATACACATTCATATGAAGTGTGTATGGAACATTCTCCAAGATGGGTCATATGTTAGACTAAAAATCAAGTCTCCATAAATTTAAGAAGTTTGAAAAAATATCAAGCATTTTTTCTGATGACAATGATATGGACCTGGAATTCAATCATAAAAGGAAAACTGGAAAAATCACAAATATGTGAAGATTAAACAACATACAACTAAACAACAAATGTGTCAACAAATATATCAAAGGAGAAATCAACAAGTACCTTGGGACAAGTGAAAATAAAAATACAACATACCTAAATCTATGAGATGCAGCAAAGGCAATTCTAAGAGAAATGTTCATAGTGACACAAGCTTACCACAAAGAACAAGAAAAATCTGAAATTAAAAATTTAACTCTACACCTAAAGAACTAGAAAAAGAAACAAACCAAGCCCAAAGTTAGTAGAAAGAGAAAATAATAAAGATTTCAGTGGAAATAAATAAAATAGAGAATAAAAAGACAACAGAAGAGATCAATGAAATTAAGAGCTGTTTTTTTGAAAAGATAAGAAAAATTAATAAACTTTTAGCTAGATTCACTAAAAAAAATGAAGAGGGCTCAAACAAATAAAATCAAGATAAAAGAGGAAAACTTACAACTGATACCACAAAAATACAAAAGACCATAAGAGACTATTATGAACAATTATATGCTACTACTTTGGACTACTTAGAAGAAATGAATAAATTCCTAGAAACATACAATCTTTCAAGACTGAATCATGAAGAAGTAGAAAATCTGAATAGACTGATCACTGGCATGGTGATTGAATCTGCAATAAAAAACCTACCAATAAACAAAAGTCCAGGATCTAATGGCTTCACTGATGAATTCTACCAAACATTCAAAGATTTAATACCTGTACTTCTCAGACTCTCCCAAAATATTGAAGAAGAGAGAATGCTTCCAAACTCATTTTATGAGGTCAGCATTACTCTCATACAAACACCAGATAAGGACTTCATGAAAAAGGAAAATTACAGGCCAATAACCTTGATGAACAGAGATACAAAAATTCTCAACAAAATGCTAACAAACCTAATTCAAAAATACATTAAAAAAGACCATACACCATGATCAAGTGAGATTTATTTCAGGGATGCAAGAATGGTTCAACATCTGCAAATCAATTAAAGTGATACACCATATTAACAAAATGAAGAATAAAGATCCTATGGTCATCTCAATAGATGCAGAAAAAGCATTTAAAAAATTATCATCTACTTATAAAAACTTTCAACCAAGCAAGGAATGTACCTCAACAAAATAAAGGCCTCATATCACAAGCCCACAGTTAATATCACACTCTGAAAAGCTGAAAAGTTCTTCTGCTAAGATTAAGAACAAGAAAAGGATGCTCACTCTCACCACTTTTATTCAACATAGTATTTGAAGTAATACTATGCTGGAGCAATTAGGCAGGAAAAATAAATAAAATTACCCAAATTAGAAAGGAGGAAGTAAAACTGTCACTATTTGTAGACCAACGTGGTTTTATGTATAGAAAACTTTAAAGACACCACCCAAAAATTGTTAGAACAAACAAATTCAGTAAAGTTTCAGGATATAAAATCAATATACAAAAATCTGTTGTGTTTTTATACACTAAAAACCAACTATCACAATGAGAATTTTTTTTAAATTCCATTTACAATTGCATGAAAAAGAGTAAAATACTTAGGAATAAATTTAACCAAGAAGGCAAGACCTGTTCACTGAAAACTATAAAATATTGATGAAGTATGAAGAAGACACAAATAAATGGAAAGATATTTTATGCTCATGGATTGGAAGAATTAATATTGTTAAAATGTCCCTATTACTCAATGCAATCTATAGATTCAATGTAATCTCTATCAAAATCCCAATGACATTCTTTCACAGAAATAGAAAAAAAAAATTCTAAAAATTTGTATATAATCCCAAAAGACCCTGAATGACCTCAAGCAATCTTGAGAAGGAACTAAGCTGGAGGCATCACACTCCCTGATTTCAAACTATATTACAAAGCTATAGTAATCAAAACAGTCTGGTATTGGTATAAAAATAGACACATAGACAAATGGAACAGAAAAGAGAGCTCAGAAATAAAGTCATGCATACATGGTCAATTAATTTACAGCAAAAAAAAAAAGGCAATATACAATAAAGAACAATCTTCTTAATAAATGACATTGGGAAAACTGAAAATCCACATGCAAAAAAATGAAACTGTATCACTATCTTACACCATACATATAAATTAACTCAAAATGGATTAAAGACTTCAATATAAGATCAGAAACCATAAATCTCCTAGAAGAAAATACAGGCAGTAAACTCCCTGACATCATTTCTAGTGCTATCTTTTTTATTTTTATTTTTTGATCTAACACCAAAGGCCATGACGACAAAAGCAAAAATACACAAAGGGGATGACATCAAACTGAAAAGCTTTTGCACAGATAAGTAGACCATCAACAAAACAAAAAGGCAACCTACTGAATGGGAGAGGATATTTGCAAGTCATGTAGCTGATAAGAGGTCAATATCCAAAATTTATAAAGAACTCATGCAACTCAATAGCAAAAATACAAATGAACCAATTATAAAATGGGTAGAGGATCTGAATAGACATTTTATCTAAAGAAAATGTTAACAGGTGGCCAAGAGGCACATGAAAAGATGCTCAGCATTACTACTCATCAGGGAAATGCAAACCAATACCACAATGAGAAATTACCTCACACCTGTCAGAATGGCTATTATCAAAAAGATAAGAAATAGCAAGTGTTGACAATTATGTGGATAAAAGGGAACCCTCCTGCACAGTGGTTAGGAATGTAAATTTGTGCAGTCACTATGAAAAAGAGTATGGAGTTTTCTCAAAAAACTGAAAAATAGAGCTACCATATGATCTAGCAATTCCCCTTCTGGATATTTACTTGAAGAAAATAAACATTAATTTGAAAAGATATGTGCACTCCTATGTTCATTGCAGCATTATTTACAATAGCCAAGATATGGAAACAACCAAAGTGTCCAACAATGGATGAATGGATAAAGAAGATGTGATATATATATATATATATATATATATATATATATATATATATATATACACACACACACACACACACATATATATATATATATATATATATAGAATAGAATATTACTAAGCTATGTAAAAGAATGAAATCTTGCCATTTATGACAACATGGATAGATTTAGAGTGTATTACGCTCAGTGAAATGTCATACAGAGAAAGACAAATACTGTATGATTTCACTTATATGTGGAATCTAAAAAATAAAACAAAGCCAAACAATAAATAAGGCAAAAGTCATAGATGCAGAGAAGAGATTGGTGATTGTCAGAGGGAAAGGAGGTTGGGGATGGGCAAAATGAGAGAAGGTATTCAAGAGGTAGAAAATTCTAGTAGTAAAATAAACAAGTCATTGGGATATAATGTAGAGCATGGCTATAGTCAGTAATATTGTGTTGCATATTATGTAACTTTATATGGTGACAGGGGGAACTAGACTTTTTGTGGTGATCATTTCACAATATGTATAAATTATTATGTTGTACACTTGAAACAGATATGACACTATATGTTGATTATACATCAATAAAGAAAAAATTGGGCTTCCCTGGTGGCACAGTGGTTGAGAGTCTGCCTGCTGATGCAGGGGACACGGGTTTGTGCCCCGGTCTGGGAAGATCCCACATGCCACGGAGTGGCTGGTCCCATGAGCCATGGTCATTGAGCCTACACATCCGGAGCCTGTGCTCTGCAATGGGAGAAGCCACAACAGTGAGAGGCCCGTGTAACGCAAGAAAAAAAAAAAAAGAAAAAGAAAAAACTATTTATGATAATTTTTTTGTGTTATTTTATCATACAAAATATGCTGACATGAAAAACCAATGTTAAAAATACATTTAAATGCTTAATAATTGTTTTATTGTTGAATAGACCAAAGAACAAATAATTCACTTAAGTCTATGAAGTGTAAATTTCTGTTTTCCAACTTGAAAGATGATTTTCACTGATGAATAGATGTTTATCACCAACATTATCTCACCAAAAAGGATTATATGGTTTGCTGTGCTCTGTTGTCTGTTCAAAGTACATTTTGGAAACTCCTCAACTAGGATTTGAAAATTCTACCCCTTTAGGATGACCTACCTCAGTTTTAAGTTATGCTGCTCTGTTATTTTGATTCTTATTTATTTTCATGGATAAATTTTTCCTCTATTCCCAATAGTGTTTGTTTCCCCAGTGACTTTTAAAACTTCTTGATAGCATTGATTCTTCTCCATCTTCCTAGGGGCCATCAGATACTGTTAGGTGTATGTTAGATCCTGACTGGATAAAGTAAATCAGGGCTTGCTTCAGAAAGAAAGATCAACAAGGAGCTGTGAACCATGGGTTGAAGCCTAACTTAATATCTCTCAGGTGATCTAAATGTACATTAAATACTACTATTAATTGTTAGTCATTAATCTTGGGTAATTGTTTGAAGATTTAAAACATGAAGTCTTAACATGTCCAAGTCAGTTACTGCATGATGAACAATAATCTGAAATATTTTTATAAACAGAGGGTTTTTTTTTTATTTCAAAGAGGCAAGAGTCACGAAATACTAAATATAAATTAAAGCATCTTAAGGATTTTATGATTTTTTATTTGAAAACTATGTAAATACAAATAATATATGATCAAAGGAAAATTATATATAATAGTTCTGTTGTTAAAGGTTTTAATTAAAGAAATTTGTGAATATAATTTCATAGATTTTTCAACCAATCCTAGTGTTGAACTAAATTTGGCATATTCATTTTTTATGACCTATTTTACTGTGATTGGTGGTGGTGTTATTTTTAGCAGTCTTAACAGGAAGTCTGGAATGAAAAGATATGAGACAATATTACTGATAATAAATTAAACATTTGATTGGTGGAACAAGTGTTGGTAATAGCTCTTCACTTTTAGAGTGGGTGTAAAATGATAACATGGTAAAAAAGTCTTAATTTCAAATATAAATGATCAAAAGAGACATGGTTTGGTGTTCAGGATTAGCATGTCTGAGATACATGAGGTTACAGTTGTACATTGGGGTTTCCTGATCAAAGTCTCTGCAGCCAGTGGAGAAGTTGTAAAGATGAGACACTTCCAGGAGACTTAATTCTAAACAGCTCAAATGACTTCACTCTTCTGCCTCACACCACCATCAAAACATTTATTAGATTTAGAATATGGCTGATTGTTTTCTATGAAAAATTAATAGTTTTCTAAATTATTTTAGAATAGAACTCTTGATGGAAAAAGAATATAGTTGCAAAAATAAGTTTTCAAATTCACCACTTTTACACATAAACAGTTTTTCCAAGGTTCAACTGCAGTAAGAAAATTGCTTTGTGTTTATAACTACTGAAGAAATGTAAAAACTTATTTTTTGCAAGATGAATATCAACAGTAGAGGATATTAAACCCTGTTTTATTTAAGTAGTGTTAATGTCTGTTCTTACTTATTTTCCTTCTTAGAAACAGGGGACAAAAATCTAGAAACAAAGATTTCAGTGTAATATAAGAAAATGGTACTACATATGTCTATACTCTTACTGATTTAGTAGTCTGGTATCCAAGTGGTAAAATGAAGCAAATCCTAAGGGAAAGCCAGAAGGGGAATTCCACACAGAGCTAATGCTCTCTTTCAGTAGTCATTTAATACACATACACACACACACACACTCTCTCTCTCTCTCTCTCTCTCTCTCTCTCTCTCAAATAGTCCAAATATAATCCTAGCCAGTGGAAGAAGGAATGAATGGTGCAGTGGAAAGAGTATTGGTTTTAATCTTAAAATACACAAGTTACTTCTGTCACTAACTAGTACCATGACTTGGTCATACTTCTTTGAGCCTTGGATTCCTCAGATGAGAAGGGAGAAATTGGATTTATGGGATTTCCTTTATTTTTCTTGTCTTATAAACCTGAGTTATCTGATAATGACCAGCAATATATGCCAAACATGTGGCTGGAAAATGGTCAGGCTTCACAGACAAGCATACTAGGGAGACTCTACTTGGGATTTGAGAAAAATATTTTTTTTTCCACAACTCTATAAGAGCTTTAAGAACAACAATGTGCTGTTGAATACTAAGAAAGTACCCATTTAAGTGTTTTTTTTGGTTACTGAAGCAGGAATTTTTACTTTACAGAACTTCAACAGTTACAATGGGTTCATCATTTTATTCATTTTATCTTGCTTTATGATTAAATGTTGGAATACCATATCAGACACTGGGAATCACAAGGTTAGCTCAGGTGGCCAGTAGGTACATCAATCATGGTGAAGAATGAAAACCGAATAGCACATATTACAGGATAATAGGTAAAGATTTGTGTGAAAGTCAGTTTTAGTGACTTAGAAATATTTGAAGTTTTTTTTTTTTTTTGCAGAAGATAGTGACTTGCTTTCAAGTCCCTATGTCACATTGCAGTTCTCCATTTCAAAAACAGATCAGCTTATGCCATCATTCTTTAAGAAATGTACTAGTGCATGCTACAAACCTAGAGAGAATTTACAAAGATATCTTTTTACAATAAGGGATAGAGAATTTTAACTGAAGGAAAAAAATCATTCAAACCATTTATATGAGCAAACTGTTACTGCTAGTGTGTTTTAGTTTGCTCAGGCTGCCACAACAAAATTCCATAGACTGGGTGGGTTAAACAATAGAATTTTATTTTCTCACAGTTCTGGAGCCTGGGAAGTCCAAGATCAATGAGCCAGCTGATTCCATTCCCAGTGAGAGCTCTCTTCCTGGCTTTTAGATGTCTACCTTCTAGCTGTGTCTTCACATGTTGGGGAAGGAGAAAGTGAGCTCTCTGCTGTCTCTTCTTAAAAGGACTCTAATCATACAGGATCAGGATCCTACCCTTATGACCTCTTTTAACGGCAATTACTTCCTTACTCTAAATATAGTCACACTGAGGATTAGGGCTTCAACTTATGAATTTTGGGGAGACACACATCAGCCTATAGCATCATGTTTTCTTATTCAGACATGACATTAGTGTTTTATTTGTGGTTTGTCTATAAGCACGGAGTTGTCATTATCACTACCACTTGGAGCAACAGGTTGCTTAATCCCACACGACACTCTGATGTGTATCTCAGAACTGTCAACCAAGGGAGAAGAAAGCTGGAAGCTTCTATTGACCCCTATCCCTCACTGACTTGCTGCAGTGTGTTAATTCTCCTGCATGTCCATGATAAATATGGGTTCATGCTGAGTGGGGTTCTCATGAGCCTTCCACAAAATAGTACTACAAATGTCCAGGGCATCAAGTGAGAGGTTCATAGCAAGGTGTTGTCAGGTTGTGCCTGTGAAAAACTAGATTTGTTCCTGTCTGGAACAAATCAGCACATTGGTGTCTGGAATAGGAAGTGAACTGGAACATCTCCAAATTGGAAACAAAAATGTTTGATTCAGGATGTTGTAGGATAGAAATGGCCACAAGTCCTTTCACATGCCCCACTCCCCATTGAAAGGAAGGGATCTATATGCCCCCTCTTGAATCTGGGAAGCTCTCTGATAGAATATGGGAGAAGGGAAGCTGTGCCAGTCTGCACAGTTTCAGAGACTGGCAGCTTCCATAGGCTCTGACTGTTGGAATACTAGTTCTTGGAAACTAACTGTCATACCATGAGAAGTCATTGTGATGTGGAGAAAGTACATGTAGACACTCTGATATGTAATCTGAGCTAAACTCCCAGCCAAAGCCAACATCAGCTGGCAGCCAAGTGAGAATGCCATCTTGGACATTTAGCCCAATTCCAGCTGCCATCTGATGTCAGCCACATGAGAGACTCCAAGTGCAAATAAATACCCATCTGAGTCCACTCAACACACAGGTTGTGAGAGAAAAAAACAAGTCATTGTCTTAAGTCAAAATATAAGGGCAAAGAATTGACATGGTATTCATAATTCTACATTATATTTAAATGTGGAGGTTCATTGATAAGCAAATTTAAAAAAAAATTCTACATATGATTAATATTTTTATGTTACTCTTATTGCAGCAGTTTTATACAATTTTTAAAGAGTACACCCCATTTACAGTTATTAAAAAACATTGGCTATATTCCCTGTGTTATATAATACATCCTTGTAACCTATCTTGCATCCAATAGTTTATATCTCTCACTACCTCACCACTCTATTGCCCCTCCCCCATTCCCTACTGGTAACCACTAGTTTGTTCTCTATATCAGCGGTCCCCAACTTTTTGGCACCAAGGACCGGTTTCGTGGAAGACAAACTTTCCATGGACGGGGCAGGTGGGAGGGATGGTTCAGGCGGTAATGCGAGTGATGGGGAGCGGCAGATGAAGCTTTGCTTGCTTGCCCGCTTCTCACCTCTGCTGTGCGGCCTGGTTCCTAACAGGCCACGGACCGATAGAGGTCTGCAGCTGGGAGGCTGGAGACCCCTGCTCTATATCTGTGAGTCTGCTCCTTTTTTGTTATATTCACTAGTTTGTTTTATTTTTTTTAGATTCCACATATACGTGATAACATACAGTATTTGTCTTTCTCTGTCTGACTTATTTCACTTAGAATAATGCTCTCCAAGTCCATCCATCTTGCTGCAAATGGAAACACTTTGTTCTTTTTTTACAGATGAATAGTATTCTACTGTGTGTGTGTATATATATATATATATATATATATATATATATATATACATACATATATATATATTTACACATCTTCTTAATCCATTAGTCTGTTGATGGACACTTAAGTTGCTTCCATATCTCGACAGATGTAAATAATGCTGTTGAGTCATGTTTTGAGAGAAATGCAAGAGTATTCTGAGTTCTTGATGACAGAGATTTTGCCTAATTTTTTCTTTCCTTTGTATGTCCTTATTACCTCTCACCAATATTGGCATATATTAGACATTTAAGATGCACTACTTAAAGCAACTGACAAAGAATTAATCTCCAAAATATACAAGCAGCTCATGCAGCTCGATATCAAGAAAACAAACAACCCAATCTAAAAATGGGCAGAAGACCTAAATAGACGTTTTTCCAAAGAAGATATACAGATTGCCACCAAACACATGAAAGGATGCTCAACATCACTAATCATTAGAGAAATTCAAATCAAAACTACAGTGAGGTATCACCTCACACCAGTCAGAATGGCCATCATCAAAAAATCTACAAACAATAAATGCTGAAGAGGGTGTGGAGAAAAGGGAACTCTCTTGCACTGTTGGTGGGAATGTAAATTGATACAGCCACTATGGAGAACAGTATGGAGGTTCCTTAAAAAACTAAAAATAGAACTACCATACGACCCATCAATCCCACTACTGGGCATATACCCTGAGAAAACCATAATTCAAAAAGAGTCATGTACCACAATGTTCATTGCAGCTCTATTTACAATAGCCCAGAGGTGGAAACAACCTAAGTGTCCATCATTGGATGAACGGATAAAGAAGATGTGGCACATATATACAATGGAATATTATTCAGCCATAAAAAGAAACAAAATTGAGTTATTTGTAATGAGGTGGATGGACCTAGAGACTGTCATACAGAGTGAAGTAAGTCAGAAAGACAAAAGCAAATACCATATGCTAACACATATATATGCAATCTAAAAAAAAAAGAACACAAAAGAACAGTTTCTGAAGAACCTAGGGGCAGGACAGGAATAAAGATGCAGACATAGAGAATGGACTTGAGGACACAGGCAGGGGGAAGGGTAAGCTGGTACAAAGTGCGAGAGTGGCATTGACAAATATATACTACTAAATGTAAAATAGATAGCTAATGGGTAGCAGCGACATAGCGCAGAGAGATCAGCTCTGTGCTTTGTGTCCACCTAGAGAGGTGGGCTAGGGAGGTTGGGAGGGAGACACAAGAGGGAGGAGCTTTGGGGATATATGTATATGTATAGCTGATTCACTTTGTTATATAACAGAAACTAACACACCATTGTAAAGCAATTATGCTCCAATAAAGATGTTAAAAAAAAGATACTATTAAATAAATAAATAAATAAAAGATGCACTACTTCAAAAGTAAAGTAAAAGTTCATCACAATATATTAGTGTTCGAAGTGAAATTGCAGAAGACCAGCAAGTAGGACTGCCATGGAAAAATTCAAGTCATATTTATCCAAACTTCGCTTATAAAAATTGGTGAACTTTTTTCTCTTAAATTTTCCCATGGTTTGAACTAGTCTTTGTAATTTACTGATCTTAATCAGTAATTAAAAGTTTACTCAGTGAATTACAGATTGTTCAGAAAAACTATCTGATTTGCCCACATTTCTCTAAACATGACTAAATTAGTGGGCATTCCCATTGCAAACCAACTTTATCCAGACTACCCATAATATGACCATTGTTTTGCTAGTAGCTTTAACAATAAGATGCTTTATACAAATATTTTTATTATGCAACACATTATTTTTGCTTTGAGCTACATTTAAATAATGTGGGTAGGAAACTAGGATATGGTCTACAAAATGACCTGAGGCATTCTGTGGAAGTT
Organism: Tursiops truncatus; assembly: GCF_011762595.2. Classification (NCBI taxonomy): domain Eukaryota; kingdom Metazoa; phylum Chordata; class Mammalia; order Artiodactyla; family Delphinidae; genus Tursiops; species Tursiops truncatus. Next base: position 127,006,119 of record NC_047037.1, read on the forward strand.
AGAATTGTTGTCAATTAACATTGCTTTCCAAACTGAGTAAGAAAATATCTGTAAGAAAATACTTATCTGTAAGAATAAGCTTCTGAGTCCTTGAGTTTTATACATAGAAGCATGCCTCTATTTTGTTAAATGTTTGTATGTTGTTTTGATTAAGCACACCATATTTTTATTTTATATTTCAGGATAGCACACAGAGGGAATTACCATATTAATTATATACAATCATGTTGTTTAATGGTTTATTCTACAGAAGGAAACTAGTACCATTTTCACACCAAAGCACTCCATAAAACCATTTCTATTTTAGGAATTATAAGAATGGTGATTATGGCATCCTTTTAAAGGAAAAAAAGTTACATTGTAGGATGTGCATTCCTATGGCATTAACTCATTTATAGATCATGGAAGTATGTACTGCTAATTTCACAATAAATAAAGCCTCTATTCACTGACACATTAACAATATTTTTTCTTTCACTAAGATTTTTCTATTTACTAATCATTTTGTATTTACTAAGACGTTTGTGCACTGTAGAATCCAGTACGTCACACATGCTCTGCAGATACTGACCGTGCAAATGGTATACTTTTATAGTTCCCTCTCTGGTTCTGATCCTGTGCAAGTAGATGGACCAATGGGGATTGTCTTCTACTTTAAGAACCAGGGTCCTGTTTCTGGTTGCCCTCCTGTCCCTAGTATTTGTCAGGGCCCTGGAAATCAAGGCTTCTCAGAGCATTTATGCCCCCCACAGCAAACCTCACTGTTAGATGACCAATGTCTGCTGTTAGAAAGGGTATGCTAGTGCTACCTCAGAGCCTAATACTGGTAGATAAAATGGACAATTATAAGACAAAATCAGAAAATGATTCTCATAGTGTAATTGCTGAATTTTGCATGTTGTACTGCCTAATAATATTTTGATATTATGATGCGGTTAGACTAGAAGTCTCATTTTTTCAGGAATACTTTGCTGCAGCATTTTCATCACTGAGAAGAAGAAAATTAAAGGGAAGATAATAGTTATTAAGAAAAGAAACTGTAGATAGGGATCTAGGTGTAATTGAGAATTATAATCATAAGGAAGGAACACAGTACCAGCCTTTCAGTAAAAATTAAATGCTATGCATGTTTGAGAAAAATATCTTTGCTCGTTATAATACCTGGTACATCATGTTATAATTAAGATTGTGTCACTTTTTCCATTATAAATCACTATTTTAAAGACTCATAAAACAGTTGTAAAAATGAGCTCCAGGCTCTAGTTGGCATGTAAAATATTAGCCCAAGAGAATTTATGTTATTTTATGTTATTTTTATTTTTTACAAAACTGTCTTTCAGGTCTTTTTAAAAAGAAACAAAATTTCAAGTAGATATTTTTTTCAGGTGCCTTTTTTGTACTTCATAAATCAAAACCAGTCTTGCTTTTTAAAAACGTAATATTGCCAGTGCTTGGTGAATTAGGAGAGGTAATCATTTGGAGTGCTTCAAACAGCTCCTTTAAATATGCCTTAAATATTTTAAACATTACATGTGATCACTAAATATCTTAAGAGTTTTATAAACCAACTACTAGGAAACCTTTTGCTCCTTTCCTTTCCAGATGGTATTAAAGACTTCAATGATGCCAAAGTACAGTGTAAGGCACTTGCTGATTGTAGTTGTGATTCACTATTTCAAAAATTCGGGTTCCATAAGACAGTTTCCAATGGCAAGCTTTGCCAGTCTATTTGTGGAGTCTTTTCCACTTGTGCCCACCAGGTATGCACAGTCTCAACCAGGCTGATCTACATTTGCTAAATTCACCCTGTAAACTTCAACCAATTGAATATTTGGAGTGAAGACTTTACAATATTTTAACTATTATAAAGAAAATACTCAGCCACTGATTCCTGTAGACCAAATGCATATTAAGAGGCTATTTGGCCCAGGAAGACTCAATCACAGAGGCAAATGAAGAGTAAACATGTAAAAATCACACTTTAAGTAGAGCCAATAGCTAAGATATTCTATGAACCCAGACTTTGTTCTCAATGATATTGGAATTTGTTTTGTTTCAAATAAAAGTCTAACCAAATTTAAGGTGAGAAAACTGTTTTTCTGTAGGCTCTTTTCTGCACAGATACTTTTCTTTCAAATCTGAAGAGAGAATGTGCAAGGTTGGCTGAATTCTAGTATTTATCTGTGCTCATTAATAGAATTCCTCTTGCTAAGGGAATTATATTGTTGACCCAGGAAATGCCCCTATTGATTGTGCTCTTTCCAAGTACAAGGTGCTGTGTTAAGTGCCTTTAATACTATCTCATTTAATCCTCACAGAAGCCCTGTATTTGGTACTAATTTGGCTTCCAACATAATGGTGAGGAAATTGAAGAACAAAGAAGTTAACTTTTCCAAGTTATTTTCCAAGCTGATATTTAAACTCAGAGAGTTTGACCCCAAATAAATAGCCACTATACTATGGTTATTCCATCTTTGTAGACAGTTCCCAAAACACCTTCAGGTCAAGTAATCTGGGTATTTATTTTTGTTGCACAAATAGATGTCAAGAGAAAGTAAACATTTTTCAACTTTGACAGAAAAACAACTCATGTGGTGGACAGCACAAACACATACCGCAGCATAAAAATTTATATTATTCCAGCTCTGGAGGGCTAATCAGTTTCACAAATAACATCTTTTGCAAGTGTTGAAGAGAAAGAGTATGTATGTTTCACAACATGGCCAGAAATTGACAATCTTCCTATCTAGAGGTGGGGTTTATGTCCTCTCCCCTTGGATCTGGCTAGGCTTAAAACTTGAACCAATCAAGTATGGCTGAAGTGACCTTGTGTGACTTCCTAGGCTGGGCAAAGGCCATTCAGCTCTATCTTATTTACTGGCACGCTCACTCTTTGAGCCTAGGGTCATGATATACAAAATCTAAATAACTTAAGGCTGCCATGCTGGGAGGAGCCTATAAGCAAAGACCACATATGGGTTCTATGGTAGAGTTCCAGTTGAGCTCAGCCTTCAAAGTATTCCAACCCAGTCAGTTGACATGTGAGTGAAAAAACTTCTAGATCATTCAGCCTCCAGCTTTTTCAGCCACATGCAGGTATCTGAGTCTTCTATGTTAAGGCCCCAATCATTATGGAGCAGACCAGATCCTATCTTCTTCCAGACAAAGTCCTGCCTGTCTTCTATGAATTCTTGACCCATATAATGTATAGGCAAAATACAATTATTTTTAATATCATTTAGTTATGGGGTGATTTGTTACACAGCAATAGGCAACCAGAGCCATTATTCAACCCTTCATAAATCAAAAATTTTCAACAGTGTTTAGAAATTAAGTTTTGCTTTTGATCAGACATTAAAATATTAATTCATTTTGGGCATCAAGCTTCTTCAAAACTGTGCAACTGTTGGAGTGTGGGTTTCTGAGTATGAGAAATTCAAATATACAGGCTTTGTGTTTAAAATCACACAGAACTTGGTATACTAAAGACATTTCCATGTGTAAGCTCCTTGATGGAAAAAATCAAATATTTCTTTTTATTCACTTTTTAAACTGCAGTCCCCTAGCACAGTGTTAAGTATATCTCAGTAAAATCTTTATACAGGAACAAATAATAATAGTACTGATTATACACACACTGTGGTAAAAATTAAAATCAAAATCTTTCCTTTAAGCTATATATATTGATTGTAGTTCCTAAAATCATACAGTCTAAGAGTTGAGCAAAATAATATAACAATTTCCTCTACAATTTAAGGAACATTTTAAATTTAGCTCAATATCTTAGGCTTTAAAAATAATGTGAACTTTGAGATCCATGCAAATGAACAACTTTTTATGTGAGATTTACTTATACTGAGGTATATTGGTACACTAATAATTAAATACTTTGATCTAGGTCCATGACATTGACAGAGACTGATTTTTTTCACATGCATCTTAGATCTATAAATCCACTTTACTCTGGGAATAGTATAAACACTTTGCCTACTCTCATGCAAGTATAATTTTCTGAACACAGGCAGTTCGGATGCTAAAAAACAATAATTATTTTTTTAATAATTTGAAAATTAAAAGCCTGAGCTTTTTATAATGTTTTTCTTCTTGGTCTTCTACATTTCTGATTTTTTAGATCAGAAATACATCTTTATTTACTTATACCAATAATATTTTTTAAAATGCCTAGCTAGGAAGAAATATACACAACAATTTAACTTAATGACTTTTCATTGTTAAAATAATTTATGCATAGTTTTTTTATTTTAATATTTCTGAACTAAAATATGATTTTTCACATGAATTCTGCTTTGGGACAATAAATGCAGAGTGAAGAAACATTTCTTCAATTTAAAATATAACAACTCTTTTCAAATACACTTGAACTAGTAAATAAAATATTTTAACAGTGCAACTAAAGTATTAAATACAAATGAAAAGGTTTTAAAAAGTATTCGCTGCTATACAAAATCAAGACTTTTTATAATCAAAGCAATATAATATCATAAAAATGACTCCTTACCTACACAGACTTTCCAGCAAACTTTTCTGTTTAATAATAAAGACCAATTAATTCTCTCTTAATTGTTGCTAAATTGGTTTATTTATTTATTCATTACAAACATTTATTAAGTACTTTGAAAAATGTCTTAGACCTTTTAAAATGCTTCCATTAAAAACAGAACATGGGGGCTTCCCTGGTGGCGTAGTGGTTGAGAGTCCGCCTGCCGATGCAGGGGACACAGGTTCGTGCCCCGGTCCGGGAAGATCCCACATGCCGCGGAGCGGCTGGGCCCATGAGCCATGGCCGCTGAGCCTGCGCGTCTGGAGCCTGTGCTCCGCAACAGGAGAGGCCACAGTAGTGAGAGACCCGCGTACCACAAAAAAAAAAAAAAAAAAAAAAAAACAGAACATGGTCTTTAACTTTGGGAAAACAACAATCTTACTGGTAATCCCTGGTCTCTGGCCATTATCTTTTCTTATTATTAGCAGTTTCCCTGGAGAGTCTAGCTGCTTCCGTATCCATTTGTTTATTAATATTTTTCAAATCTCTAAATAGAGCTCTTTAGTTCTTAGTTCCATACACATATGCCTAACTCAAAATGTTCTCAGCTAGATTTTCAAAACAGACTTAAAATTCAACAAGCCTTAAATCTCTCCCACCAATTTATTCTTTCTCTGTGAAGAACTATATTTGTTGATGGTCCTATTATGCATTTAGCCCAGGGCTTTTGACACAGTAGTTTAAGACTTATCTGAATCAGTTTGTTTGTGCACATCTCTTAGGTTTTATATAGAAGATAATGATATTCCCCAAAGACTTTGGGGATGAGAGAGAGATTACAACAACCTTATTAGAAGGTTATAAGGAAAGAAACTTGAAGACCATATTCTGCCTCATGGGAAGACTAATACACAAACTAGTTCAGAATATGTGTTTGGTCTTTGTCCTTCTGTGGGGCTCCATCCATACCCTTACATTAAAGGTTCACTAGAGACAGTATTTTATTACCCTTACTCTCTGCATCAGGCATCCAGAAACCCTCGTAATTCAATGACTTGGGGAAAAAAAAAAACAAAAAAAAAAACTTAGAGACATAACCCTAATGTTCTAGCTACACCTCTCATTGGAGATTGCTACCCTGTTCATGCAAGAGTAGAAAATGTCTTTAAGATATTTTAACTAAAATTCATAGTTTGAATACATTTTTAACCAACAATAAAAGCTCTTTTTAAATATACTTCCTGTAAAATGTGAATATGGTAACTGAAGCTTCATGTGTGTTGGGTTTCTGATATAATACTAATTGTCCATTCTGAGATTGGAAACTCCCAATTAGACAACTAATTACTTTAGCATTGAAGTTTCAATTAATGAGCACAGATTAAAATCACTGTGTCTATCTATGCCAAAGCATTTTAAAATAAAGACGTCATGACAAATTAGTGTTTGAGGTGGAATCACACATTAACTAGCTTAGAAATTTAGTCAGGTAGTTCTGGATATAATTCCTGGTTCCACTACGTATAGCTACATAACCTTGCGTAAGTCACTTAGAATCTCCAAATCTCCTATTCTTTCTGCACAGTGATCCTGTTCATTTTTATTAGGTGCTTTATATGTGACCATCATTGTGCTTGGTGCTTCCTTTATAGGAAATCACAAAAATCAGAGAACCTGCCCTCATGGACCTATAGTCCTTTGAGATGACTAGTTCTTAATCAATATTTTTTTTAACTTAACTACAACTGTGATAAGTAATATGAAGGTAAAAATAATGGCACAAAATTGAGAACACTGCCCTAATCTAATGAACCAGAAAAAGCTTTCTTGGAAAGTGACATTTGAACTAAAATTTGAAGGTTTAATGCAAATGAACTGTGGATGAGTGTGAAGTAGAGGCCAGTGTACTGAACCTTCAGAGATGAAAGCAAAGTAGGTGCCAATCTGAGTTTAGAGATTTGGTCAGGAATCAGAACATGTATGTGTGTCAGGAATTTCAACTCTTATCCTGAAGGCCATGAAGAGCTATAAAAGGAGTTTGGGGCTTCCCTGGTGGCGCAGTGGTTGAGAGTCCTCCTGCCGATGCAGGGGACACGGGTTCGTGCCCCGGTCCGGGAAGATCCCACGTGCCGCGGAGCGGCTGGGCCCGTGAGCCATGGCAGTTGAGCCTGCGCGTCCGGAGCCTGTGCTCCGCAACGGGAGAGGCCACAGCAGTGAGAGGCCCGCGTATCGCAAAAAAAAAAAAAAAAAAAAGGAGTTTGCCAGAACTGTCACATGATCAGATTTTTCTCTCTTATAAAGATCACTCAGGCTGCATGGAGAGAACATGTGGCGAGATTGCAAAAATAGGTGAGAGGAGGCCACTTAAGAGGAAATAATTTAGGCACAGTATAGGGGTTGATAAGTCCCTCAAGGGAGAATTGTTCTACTCCTCATTCCACTAGGGTGATCCTTTTAAAAGTTTCCAGTATCAGCCATACAATTAGAAACGATGAAATAGCAGTTGGTTCTTCATAAGAAATCATCAGAATGTTTTTTCTTTAAAGACAACAAAATATTCTACCTGTTGTTTAGATTATTTGATTAAAGTGCAACACAATATGTAGAAAAAAATTAAGTAAAAATATTGTCTCAATGGTAACAGAGAGAAATGGCCAATAAGTATAACATTATTAAGTTATACACTTGGAACAAACCTTAGAGTCAGTCTACATGAAGCATCATGTTTTATTAAATTCTAAAACCACAGCCCACCATTCTTTTCAGTAAGAGAAAGTTTGGCTTTTTATTATTTGTTTACTGTTTTGTTCCTAGCATTCATTCTGAAATCTCAGGAACTTCATGATATTTTAAATTAAGAAAAGTGTATCTTCAATGACTTTAGTATATCTCATCATCTAATTTCCATCTTGTACTAAAAAACATGCTGATACAAGTAAATGAGTGGAACAACTTCATGCCATGTGTTACTAGTTTATAAACACTTGGAAAAGTTTGCTTTACTCATACTGTCTTTAACTTTGAACAAAAACAAGAGTCAGTTGCATCCATTTCAATACACTGTAAATCTATGATGTCTATACAATGCTACATGGGAATACAAGAAGTCTTCTGTCAGAATATAACCACCAGATACACCTGACTTTCAGAAAACATAAAATCAAACTTGGGAAACAGAGCACACTCAATCTGTATCTGGCATGATAAAGTGTTTTTTTCAATTAGGAACAGATAACATATGGCTCTAGTGATCTTTGAGGGCGATGTCATTTTGTATACTTTCTGCCAGCACCTCTGATGTTATAAACTTGGGGGTCAAGAAATTGTACCAAAATAGTAAAGAAATATGTTGTGTCAGTCAAAGTGAATGAAACGTAAGTTTAGATTGTCTTAGTGTGAGTTGAAATGCCCCCCAGAAGATAAATTGAAATTAAAAAAAAATCTAAATTTAGAGGATCCAGGTCCAAGACATTGAGAACAGAGCAGGCACATAATAAAACAAATATAAAAGAAGAAAAGCAACAAATTATCATATTCAGTGAATTTTATATGCAGCCAAATATAGAGCCATCTGATGTTTTTCCGTCTTTTGTAGGAGGACAGATTGCATTGTTGGTAAGGTCAGTCACCCCTAAAAGAAGAAGAAAACATAGTTAATTCTCTGTTTTCATACTAAACAGTAAGGACACAATGATTTAAACTACAAATGGTGAAAATTGAACTTTGTTTTATCAAGAGTATATATAACATTTGGGCAACCTAAGCTATTTAATGGAGACTGATGCAGTCCCAACCCTTTGCTACTCCTCAGTGACTGTCACTTTGGTTTTATTTTTCCCACTCTATTTTAAGGATGTTCTTTTACTTTAAAATGCTGCTATCAATTTAAAATATTTAAAAAGGAACAGAGTGAGTTAGATTAACCATTTGGTGCTTCAACTTCTTGACGAACTGGAAATGTCCTTGGAATATAGATTTTCCTATAGAGTCAGTCTCATACAGATTCAAATATTATGTGTGTATATATCCTTTAATGAGAAGGGTAGAGAACACTTCTAATTTTATTTCTGCTCTTAAGAGACAGTAATTTCAAGCTTAATCATCCAGGAGGCAATACAGTATGGTAGCTGAAACAAGACTGAGTTTGAATCCCAGCTCTATCTTTTCATCTTGGACAAGTTATTAACCAACACCCCACTCCCCCCACCAAATCTTTAAAGTGGGGGAAATGGTAGTTGTTACCTTGTAGAGATATATGATGTATGATGATTAAATGAACTAATATTTATAAAGTTTAGAAGAGTATTTGTTCTACATAAGTGTTTATTTCAATTTTAAAACTTGAGAGCATTTTTCCTATTATATAGCATAATGGTTAATTTTATGTGTCAATTTTGCTTTGTCATTGTGCCCAATTCTTTTTTTAATCAAATATCAGTGTAGATGTTTCTGCAATAAAATTTTTTAGATGTAATTAATATTTAAGTTAGTGGACTTTGAGTAAATCAAATTACCCTCCATAATGTGGGCAGGCCTTGTCTAATCAGTTGAATCCTTTAAGAGCAAAGACTGAGGTCCCTGGAGACTGCAGCGTAGGACCCTTACCTGATTTTTTAGCCTTTTTGGTCTGCCCTGGGTAATTCTGTCTCAAGAATGCATTGCCAGCAGGTGCATGAAAAGGTGCTCAACATCAGTAAGCCTCAGGGAAAATCAAATCAAAACCACAATTAAATATTACCTCACACCTCTTAGAATGGCTATTATCAAAAAGACAAAAGAAAACAAGTGCTGGAGAGGATATAGAAGGAAGAAGTACACACTTGTGCACTATTGGAGGGAATGTAAATTGGTACAGTTACTGTGAAAAACAATACAGAGGCTGCCTCAAAGAATTAAAAATAGAACTACCGTATGATCCAGCAATTCCACTTCTGGGTATATATCTGAAGGAAATAAAATCTCAGTCTTGAGATATCTGCACTTCCATGTTTGTTACAGAATTATTCACAATAGCCAAGACATGAAAACAAAGTGTCTGTGGATGGATGAATGGATAAAACACACACACACACACACACACACACACACACACACACAAATATATTCTAGTCTATTATATATATATTATATCCATATATATAGCTGTGTTATATATAATAGAAATTGTATATACATATATTTATATAAAATAATACAGAGCCATAAGAAAGAAGGAAATCCTGCCATTTTTGACAACATGGATAGACTTGTCATTAAGCTAAGTGAAATAAGTCACAAATACTGTATGATCTCACTTATGTGTGGAATCTAAAATAGCTGAATTCATAGAAACAGAGAGTTAATTGGTGGTTGCCAGGGGTGGGATAGGGTCTTTGTGGGGAAATTAGAAGATGTTGGTCAAAGGGTACAAACTTGCAGTTTTAAGCTGAATAAGTTCTGGAGATCTAATACAGTATGACGACTATAGTTAGCAATATTGTGGTTTATACTTGAAAGTTGCTCAGAGTGATCTTAAGTGTTCTCACCACAATAATCAAAATGAAAATTATATGAGGTGATGGATATGCTAACATTATTGCGGTAATCATTTCGCAATATATACATACAACAAATCATCACATTGTATGTCTTAAACTTACATAATGTTGTATGTCAATTATATCTCAATACAACTGGGGAATAAAGAATGTGTTATCAACTCTTACCTGAATTTCCAGCCTGCTCCTGGCTTACCTTACATATTTTGAACTTGACAATTCCCACAGTCGTGTGAATCAATTCCTTTAAAGTAAATAATCTTTCTCTGTCTCTCTCTCTATATAATTTATATATGTACAAGATATTATCTTTAAAGTAAATAATCTATATATTATATAAATAAATATATATATAATCTCTATTTGTATATATCATACTATGCCATGCATATATAACATTTTCCAATTGACATAATTTTTTCACTCAATAAAGCCTTATTGAGAGCCTACTATTTACCAAAGAAACTGCTCTATGTGTTGAAAACCCACAATGGATGAAGTTTCCACTGTCAGAAAGTTTCAATTTTTAAGAAAAATTTTACAATAAATGTATGACTAAATAATAAACCAAAGAAAACATTAGATAGTTATGAGAGCAATGAAGGAAGTTATTAAAAGAGTGACATGATAATTTGGCCATGCATGGCCTCAACATATATTTGTTAGGAATTAACCACTGCCTGTTGCATGTTTTCATTCTTTTCCACTCTTAACTGTATTATATGTTTATCACAAGTGTGGCATTTATTAATATACATACTCATCCACAGTTATTAATTTCTTAAGAGCATGGTTTCTGCTTATGTAAATTTGTATTTCCAGCACTGATATATTGCCTTATATATGGAATATGTATGCACTAAATATTTATTTACTAAATATTGATTTATTAATTTAATAGAGGACTCTTTCCCACTCTGTCAACCTCTGGGAAAATCCAAAGTAAACCATTCATCTACCAAACTCTACCTCTATAACATTTTTTTAAATAGATCTTTATTGGAGTATAATTGCTTCACAATACTGTGTTAGTTTCTGTTGTACAACAAAGTGAATCAGCCATATGCATACATATATCCCCATATCCCCTCCCTCCTGAGCTTCCCTCTCAACCTCCATATCCCACCACTCTAGGTCGTCGCAAAGCACCGAACTGATCTCCCTGTGCTATGTGTGTGTGTAAATGTTTGTGTATGAAATCAAAACACACACAAAATTTCAGAAATATCCAATAATAATGGCTTGTAAGAAAATCAATAGTTTCCTAATGCCTATTCCTGTTCTACAAAACCATCCATACTTCACTTTTGTTGTTGTTTATCTCCATGTAGCTAAAAAATATGTTGTTATCACTGTGTATGATTTACCAGTTTTTGCCATCTTCTATCGCCCTATCACATAGGCATCTATATTCTTACTTTAGACTTTTGCGACTACCTTTGAAAAGTTAATATTATATGTAAATATTTTTCTATTAATTATAGACAGAATTTAGAGTAGATCTGTAAGATGAAAATAGCAGGTCCTTTAATTCTGTTAAATTAATTCACATTTTCTTTCCAACTTCAATGAAGCAGACATTTTGTTGTTGTAATATTGTGATTTATAAGAAATATATATTTGGTCATTCAGATGACCAAAATATATTCCTCATATATGTTTGATCTTCATCCATGGTTCCTGGCTCTGACTTTCAAAACCCTTGGAATTCCCTAAGTGCTGAGATTGATAAAGGTGTCTTTTGTTATATGAATGAGGTGACTTATGGAAGCCTTTTAAGAATGGAGGCTGGTTGCCAATGGAGCCAACCATGTGATTAGAACTGAAAGTTCCAACCCCTGACCTCTGAGGAGGAAAAAGGCACTGGAGACTGAGTTCAATCACCAATGGCCAAAGGTTTAATGAGTCATGCCTGTGTAATAAAACCTCCATAAAAACCCAAAGGGCTGGTGTTTAGAGAGCTTTGGGGTGGGTAAACACCAGACCTCTGGGGAGGAAAATGGCACTGGAGATTGAGTTCAATCACCAATGGTCAAAGATTTAACGAGTCATGCCTATGTACTAAAACCTCCATAAAAACCCAAAGGGATGGTGTTTGGAGAGCTTTGGGGTTGGTAAACACATGGAGATTCAGGGAGAGGGGTGCACCTGGAGAGGGCATGTGGGCTATGAGCCCTTTGCCACACTGCTTGCTCTATGCATCTCTTCCATCTGTCTGTTCCTGAGTATATCATTTTATAGTTAATTGGTAATCTAGTAAGTAAAATGTTTCTCTGAGTTCTGTGAGCTGCTCTAGCAAATTAATTGAACCCAAGGAGGGGGACTTGGGAAGATCTGATTTATAGCCAATGGGTCAGAAGTACAGGTAACAACCTGGGATTGTGACTGGCATCTGAAGTGGGGGAGGGGGGCAGTCTTGTGGCTCTGAGCACTTAACCTGTAAAACTTGGTTCTATCTCCAGGTAGATGGGGTCAGAAGTGAGTTAAATTCTTAGACACCCTGCTGGTGTTCAACTTCAAACACTGGAATTCAGTCTAGGAACCTAATTTATTTGTCAAGTTTGATAAAACTTCATTTACACTGTGTTCTGTAAGCATAATTAAATCTTCCATGCTTTTTTTAAAGAAGATTCCAAAAATTGAAAACTAATCATCTTCAGCATTGCATAAAGGTACTAAAAGAGAGAGAGAGAGAGAGAGAGAGAGAGAGAGAGAGAGAGAGAGAGAGAGAGGGAGAAAGAAACAAAAATTCCAAGAAGTCAAATGAGAAAGTTATGATACAAAAATTAAAGAATCAGTCAAATTGTCAAGGAAGCCCATTGGTCTATAAATTCCAAAGAAAAGATGGAATGGTTAGGAGATGGAAAGAATTGATGTTAAGATGAAATAATATTAAGAATTTGTTTAAGAAAGCAAGCATTCCTTCTCCCAATATGACAAAGAAAGTCAAATAGAAATCTTGAAAGCAAGAAAAATCCAAAATATTGTAGAATAGACCAGATATATAGTTAAATTAATTGTCAGTGATTCTGAGCAACTGGTGGATTTTAAGAGAGAAACTGCTCGGTTTCAACATTGTCTTTTAAGTGGGAAAGTCATTCTAAAATTTGAAAAGTATGGAAGAAAATGTACATTTATCCAGAGTTTGTTCTAAAGTGTGTATTTATGGAGTCATGATAATATGGCAGCTCTTTTTTCCCCCATTCTACCAAACACATTTTTTTTTTTCATTTAGGAGTAATGATTCTGAAATTTCAAATCAGTTAATATCTTCTGTTTAAATTGAATTAAATTGTAATCCTAATAACTGTGCCATCTTAAGCATGGGTATTTTTAAACTGTAATTTAGAATGTTCTGTTGGTAAAAAAAAGTATGAAGGATTTTATTGAAATCATTTGCAAGACTTTATTTACATAGTTTTTATACCAATGATTCTTATTACTTAATCCCAATTAGAGAAAGAGTGGATTGAATTAACAGTTGGACTGAGTATTTATGACTTTATTTTCAGTGAAGTGGGATAACATTTAAATTGGCTCAGTGGCAAATTAATTTCATATGAGCTCTTTCTGATTCTCAGCATCCAATTTATTGACATGTTTTCCTTATTTTTTCCTCACTCTAAGCACTTCCACTCTTCTGAAACTTCTACCCCTTATCCACACCAGTTCTGAGCACATGACCATGCTATACAACTTCTTTACATAACTAGCTAGATATCTTCTGCCTAGAATATTCTTCCCTGAATTTTTATATGACTGAGATCTTGTCCTTCAGATTTCAGCTTAAATGTCGCCACCTCAGTGAAAACTTTCATGTTTATTAAAATTAAATTTTATTGGAGTATATCCTCAAATATCTTCCAATGAAAATGCATGGGGGAAATGTTCATATTATTCCATCCCTGCACTTGATTGATGGTTTATGGAATTCTTAACTGAAAACAATTTACCCTTAGAAATCTGATGGCAAAGCTCAGTGGAATTATAGCATCCAGTTTGATGATAAGAAATTTTACACTAATCTGTTTCTCATTTCTTTGTAGCTGACTTCTTTTCTCTCCAAGAAATGTTTAGGAGTTTTTCCTTAATTAATTTTTTTATTGATTCTAACAATAAATCTGTAGAATATTTATGTTTGAAGATTCATGGTGCTGTAGGAGGTTTTCTTATTTCATTTAATAATATTCCCTTTTTTCCTCTTATCTCTTTAGATTTCCTGTTATTTGGATTTCTAAAACTATTAGTTAATCTTTATATTCTATTATTTGATCTTTCTAAAATTATATGTTTACAATATGGAATTATTAGATGGCATTTCTAAAAATCTTATTAGTTGGATTAATCTTTAAAGAACTTCTATTCATTAGAATGACTGTCTATTTTTAATTAAATTATAATTTTTTTTCCCTGTGTCTTATTTCTTTATTTCTTAGTTCCATGCCGAGCTATTTTATTTCTTTTTTGCGGTACGCGGGCCTCTCACTGTTGTGGCCTCTCCCGTTGCAGAGCACAGGCTCCGGACGCACAGGCCCAGCAGCCATGGCTCACGGGGCCCAGCTGCTCCATGGCATGTGGGATCTTCCGGGACCGGGGCACGAACCCCCGTCCCCTGCATCAGCAGGCGGACTCTCAACCACTGCTCCACCAGGGAAGCCCAATGCCGAGCTATTTTGATGTACTTATCTTTAACTTTTCAATTTAATTTTTGTTTAATCAATTATATTTTAAATGTATGTATTCCTTTCTATTCTCTGATAGTTCCTTTTCATCTTATTACGATCTTATATTTACCTTCATAAGTGTAATTAGTTGAAAACTCATGTTCAGCTGGAAGTTCAGAATGATCAGAATATTATTTGGAAATATAATCTTTATAGACATAATTAGTTAAATTAAGATGAGGTTACAAAGGATTAAAATTGCCTTTAAGTCCAATGACTGGTGTTCTTATGAGAAGGGGAGAGGACAAACAGATATATACACCGATAAAATGTCCATGTAAAGACAGAAGCAGAGAACAGAATGACGCAGTCATAGGCCAAGGAACACCAAGGATTGCTGGGAATGTTCCGAAGCTAGGAAAAGGCAAGGAAGGGTTATTCCCTATAGCCTTCATAGAGAGTATGTCCTAATGATACCTTGAAATTGGATTTCTAGCCTTCTGAACTGTGATGAAATAAATTTCTATTGTTTGAAGCCACTCAGTTTGTGGTAATTGGTTATAGCAGCCCTGAGAAACTAATATGGGAAGCCTCTATGGTATATTATTTGCGGGTATGTTGAGTTATTTTCTTTTGTCTTATTTCTTTTTTCACTGGGGTCATTATTTTCATGTTAGGTTATTTTGGTCTCTGAGGACAGTCTAACACATATATCTAAGAATTTTTTTTTTCCTTTCAGACTAAAGGATGAGATGGTGTAAAGGTTAAGCAGGGTTCTAATTATATGACAAGAGTTTGTCGAATGTCAAAATTCATTTTTATGGGCAAGAGAGCATATGGGAAGGACAAATGCCATATGATGGCTGGCTGTGATCTGGGCACTGATATCTATAATAGTTTTCTTTGTGTATCCCAGTGAATTCCTCCAATTTCTTTGGAGAGAAGACATCCAGTTTTCCCCATCAATAACATCATTGTCTCCCCAAGCACTTTACTGCAGAATCAAGGACTCTTCCTTGAACCCTCCTGTGTCCTTTTATTCTCCAAACCTAATTTGCATTTACTTTTCCTTTACAATTTTTCTCACCACTGTTGGTGCATTTAATTTCCCAAGTTTTCCACTTAAAATTTAAAGTCTGTATTACTTGATGTCTGAATACTATTAGTGCATCTAACATCTTCTTATAGTGTATTATTTATATATTTTTCCTTCTTATCACTTATTTCAACCTGACATATAAATGTATTTTGCTGTTGTTTAGTATCTGTCTTTACTAACTAGAATTCAAACCTCAAAAAAACAAGGAGTGTCTGTTTTGTTAATGAATGGATCCTCACTGCTTATAACAGTACTTATTTCTGACATACTAAGATCTTAAGAAATATATGTTAGAGTAAATCTATGTTAAAATTAGTTGAACTAATTAATACTGGCCAATAGAACTTCTTGGGCAATCTGAGAGGAGGGATTCCATCATAAAAAGTGAGAAATATGCAAGAGCTCATTTCCCTCCTACATTTAGATATTGGTTTTTGAGGGCATGATGCTTAGAAACCCTGTAGCTTTTTTAAAACCATATACAGAACCATTAAGGATACCTTAATAATGGGAGCATCCAAAGCTCCAAAAAGCCTGTTTACTTGTTGTCGTTATTGCACTGCTAACCAACACAGTAGTCTTTACTAGTCATCAAATAGAGTTTTCATGCCACTCTTATATCACTATGATGTTACTTTCAGCCCAAATCATCCTGGGTATAACTAAGGCAAACTGGATCCCAATGCCTGATAGAGTGAGATGAGAAACAGCCTCAATGGAGCCAAAAGGAATGAGAGAAAACCTGTGAAAATCATGAATAGGAGTGGTTGCTAAAATTTTGTCAGTGGGAAATAGAACAGTATGAATAAAGGCACAGACCCTCACCCTGATGAAACTAAACCAGACAAAATCTGGATTCTAAACTAGCTCTGTCTCTCACTAAGTTTGTGATTAACTAATTTTCCTAACCTATTTGGGACTCAGATTCCTGAAAAATGGGAATAATAAGAGTATCTGCCTCAGTGTGTTGCTGGGAAGATCAAATGTGGTTATAACCATGAGACACTGGCTACACTGCATCCTCTGGCAGTTACTTGTAGTTTAGGACCTTAAATGTTAAGATGGTTGTGGAAGAGGTGGGGATATGCATTTTATTTGCTAGGCAAATAGAAGTCATTAACAGAGAGACATTATATAAAAGCAGTGTAGGATAAGAGCTATCAAACTTTTCTCTTCCTCCCCTGCAAGGGGAGCTAAATAGCAGTACATTAAAAACACATTGTTCAATATGGATATTATTTGAAACCATGAGGTGGTCTTTTTTG
The DNA here is from genome assembly GCF_011762595.2 of Tursiops truncatus. NCBI lineage: Eukaryota > Metazoa > Chordata > Mammalia > Artiodactyla > Delphinidae > Tursiops > Tursiops truncatus. The sequence continues at coordinate 127,023,185 of NC_047037.1, forward strand.
CTTACTGCATAGACAGTTCTCAATAGGAAAGAGGTGTGAGAGGAAAGGAAGAGAGCTTCCTTTTACAGCCAAGAAAGATAATTCCTCATACATGATCTAATGCCATAAGTGTCAGAAGCTTATAAGATAAGGGGAATTAGTATAACAGTTATACTTTATTATGTTTATAAACTTAGCTTATATCTCTCAATGTACCACATATATAATCATATTTATAGTGAAACCAAATTATTATTAAAATTTTAAATATGGAAAAAATATGTCATTTGTTGTAAATGTTCAACAGCATTTAAAACTATTTTTATCCTTTACTTACATTCTGGGATGATAACTCTTACCTCATCTAGTGTCTCTATTAGTGACAGTTAATGTAGCAACTATGCTCATTTCTTCCTAAAGTTGTTTGATGGCTGAACACTTTGAGGCTTTCTCAAGACTGCACAGAGAGATTTTTCAAGTTCAGAAGCGTTAGAAAGCCATTGGTTCCATTACTCTTCTGAACTTGAAAAAGTTAAGGTTGATGTGTGAATGTATTTAGCTGTCCCATTCCATGTAAAAATATTCAGCTCCAAGGAGCTAATCTGCTTTTCATAAGCAATTTTTTTATAAAAATAAAACTGAGTACAATGATTTACTACCTTAAGTTTGTTATAACTGAGTCTTTGATAATCTAAGAAGTAAGGAGTCATGAATTTCCTTAGATATTCATTTGTAATCCTTTAAACAATTTACAATAATACATGTTTTCAGTGATAAAATAACACTATAGAGCCTAAACTTCCCTCTGCCTTCCACATTGTAAAAGTTTGATTCTACTGAATATATATTTATCTTTTCTATAGTCTAAAGAATTTCAGAACTTGATCAAAATCAGCACTTTTTGCTGTTGGTGTTCTAATTAAATATTCATAGTTTACTATAAAAGGGTAATTTCAGAATAGGTCAGAGGAAATATTAACATATTTTATAAACACAAAGAAGAATCACAAAAACTTTCCCTGCTTGATAAGATCTGGCCATTCCCTTCAGTTTATTAATAGCTAGTAGTTGGATCTAGTCTCATGTGGCTGCTTTCATGAAGTGGTGTTATTGGCAATTAACCATTTAATCAAAATTTAATCACTGCCTCAAAAGGTAACTGAGGCTAAAATAGAGTAAAATTCCATATAATATTTACATTCCTTTGGAATGATATAAACCTACTCATTAAGGAAGTTAACTGAAATAGAGTTAACTTAAATGAAAGTTAAACAAAGCAGGTCAAACTCATTTAGGATAAAAATTTGATGATTATTTGTGGCATATATTTTATTAAAGAGAAAGAAATCAGAAAACAACAACAACAAAAACAAAGGTCATTCATTTAATAATGATCTTGGACTATGTCTTTGAGACTTCCCTGGTGGCCCAGTGGTTAAGAATCCTCCTGCCAGTGCAGGGGACGTGGGTTCGAACTCTGGTCTGGGAAGATCCCACATGCCGCGGAGCAACTAAGCCCATCTGCCACGACTGAGCCTGTGCTCTAAAGCCTGCGAGTCACAACTACTGAGATCTCGCTCCCCAACTGCTTCAGCTGGTGTGCCTAGAGCCCGTGCTCTACAACAAGAGAAGCCACCGCAATGAGAAGCCCACACACCACAACAAAGTGTAGCCCCACTCGCCGCAACTAGAGAAAGCCTTCGCACAGCACGAAGACCCAACGCAGCCAAAAAAATAAAAATAATGAATTAAATTAAAAAAAAAGAAAATGTCTTTACTGAAAATATTCAAAACATTTAGATAATAGTTGCTGAAGTCCCATTTTGCTTATCAAAACTCTGCCTTCTGGGCTTACTTCCTTGCCCTCAATCAACCTCAGCTTCTATTCAGGGGCATTTATGGCAGTGACCTCAGAGAAAAAAAAATGCATATCCTTTAAACAGTCTAAAAGATCATTTAAAGGAATGTTTTCCCTAAAATTCTATTCACATTCATCCAGGTCTCTACTTCCCAAGGGTTCAAGCATCTCACTCTTAAGAATTGTTGGCTTAGTTAATAAATCTCTTGCACTGTTGCAAAGACAATGTATTTTGTCCCTCAAATATTTTAAAGTATAAAAATGATGAAAACCAGAGTTCTAAAGATATTATCTACCATTTTGTCTTTATCAGTCTTTGGTCAGATTATTTTGTACATAATATAACAATTCATGTGTCTACCTCTTATCATCTATTATTGACATTCTCCAGCTTACAGTCCAGCTCTAATTGCAAACTTCCCATAAGATTTTTAACAAATGCATAGATTTCTGTATATGTTCAATCCTATTGAGTTTAATACCACTTAATATTTTTCTCCTTTTCCCCTGTTTTTTTTTTCTTTTATTTCTGTCATTTTCCTGTAGAGCTTTTTGTACTGCCATTTAAACCATTAGGAAGTCATTACTTCAGTACAATAGAGTGTGATTAGTCTAAAAAATAAAATAGAATCAAAATAGAATACAGAGCACATGGTCAGAGTATCATTGCTTTGTGAAGAGTGTGTGTGTGTGCGGTGTGTGTGTGTGTGTGTGTGTGTGTGTGTGTCTATGTGGTCTATTGCGTGGTGTTTGTATATGTACTGGCTGTGAAAAGAAAATCAAAATTGAGTAAGTACTGCTAAGATAGCTCACTAAAATAGAGCTAAGAAGCTATTAAGGAAGAGTGATTATGGACTTCTCAGCCTGAATAGAAGCTGACCTTTTGGCACGATGAAGTTATCCAGAATATCTGCCAGAAACTCATGATAGTTTACCTACTTATCAGACCCCTACCCTAAAACAACTTGTGATTCCTTAAGGACAAATATTTCCAACTTGCATCAGAGTCAATCACAGTTCTCACTAGGCAACTTTAACCAACCTTGTGTTTTTTTGTCTTTATGAGCTCCTGACATTTTCTCTTCCTTGAAACACTGTTTTGGGGTTACCCAAGTCTTTGTCTCCCAAACTGAAATTCTTAAGACCACAAATAAACCCTTTTCCTATTTGCATCCTTCTGCAATTTTTTTTTTTTTTTTTTTTTTGGCGGTACGCAGTCCTCTCACTATTGTGGCCTCTCCTGTTTTGGAGCACAGGCTCCGGACACGCAGGCCCAGCGGCCATGGTTCATGGGCCCAGCCGCTCCACGGCATGTGGGATCTTCCCAAACTAGGGCACAAACCCGTGTCCCCTGCATCGGCAGGCGGACTCTCAACCACTGCGCCACCAGGGAAGCCCGCATTATTTTTTGGTTAACATTATATAATGTCAGAAGTGGGATACAGAGCATTCTGTGTACCGCCCCCCATCCCACCCCAGCCCCTGTACTGGAACCGCTTAGATTCGTGTAAGGTACCTACAAGAGTTCATTGTGCTATATTGTCTCCTCAGTGGTCCCAGACTGTGTCATTCATTGGAAGCCTCCTATTCTCAAACCTCCTGCTTTGGAAGAGGTTCTAGTTTATTTGGGTATCCTCTGTTTCTGGCTACTGTACTCTGGAATCTAGCTTGCTGTTTTATTTAAAGGTCCTTTGGGTTGTCTGTTTTGTTTAAGTGGCTTCTGGGATTTCACTTCCCATTTTGTTTGTATGGCCTTTGAGATTTTACTTCCTGTTTTGTTTGAAATCCTTCAGGATTTCACTTCTTGTTTTTATTTGAATGGCTTTCTGGATTTTTCTTTCCATTTTGTATGCTTTGTTTAAGTGGCTTTTGGGATTTAGCTTCCAATTTTTGTATAAGTGGCCTTCAAGATTTCTTTTCCCATTTAGTTTTTGTTGCCGGCTTCTGTTCTCAGGATTTCATTGCTTGTTTTGTTTAGTTTTGTTTAGTTTTTTTTCTCTTGAAATATGGGAAGTTCACTCTCTAGAGGCAAGGCTGCAGAGCAGCCTCCTTCTGGAACTTCTGCTGGTTTTATGTATAAGAAATATGAGCCCTAGTCTTTTAAGTTTTTGTCTTGCTGGACTATGATTACTGGAATGATTTACAATTAAATTGGCTGACTTGGGGCTCCTTTGAAATTCCTAAATTAGTTTATCTGTGTAGTCAATTAACAAAAAAATATTAGACAATAATGGAAACATATTTCAACTGGTATTTTGAGGCCCACACACATAATTAAGAATCCACATTTCCTTCCCTCAGAAAAACTAACTCATAATTATCTCAAAGGTTTCCAAATCGGAAAAATTCTCTGAGGTTTCTGAGACCTCTATCTCTCCCTCTCTTCCTCTGCTCTTTCCTGTTCCTCTGAAGGCTCTTCTCCTTGCTATCCATCTTTCTCTGAATTACCTTTATATAATATTAAGATTGCTCTCCTGCAGAAGGTAACAGTATATCTGATGACTTGATGGGAATGTCTATGATTATTATAACCATTCTGAAAAAAATATTATTTTTTCAAAATTATAACTCTAAGGGAAAAAACGTCCTTCGAGAAGGAGCTTGCATTTCTTTCTCTTTGCCTTTGAGATGTACATGTTCTACCTGGTCTTCTCTGGGAACTCTTACCTAGATCATTTCTAATTCCTAAGACTTGAAAAGGAAAAGTGGAAAAGAAGCCTTTTAAACTAAAACTGCTCAAAGAACTCTCTTGCCCAAACTGCCTCCTTAAAATTGCTTGTCAAGGGCAAATACGAATCTTAAATGGCTTCTCCATAAATAAAAAAAAAACTTTAGACATCTGAGCGAGTAGACTTAATTTATTCCAACTGTTATTTATAAACTAGTGTGTTTTATATTGTACCTGATTTATAACTAAAGTTTCAAAATAAAAACTATGAGATTTCTGTCTGTGTCTATCTGGATGTATGTAAATGCATTGTAGATGTGATATGTTTCAACCTTCAGACTGTATTAACAAAGTTAATTTGTAAAAGAGCTCTATTTAATTGGCTTAAAAAGTAAGTGCTGGGCTTCCCTGGTGGCACAGTGGTTGAGAGTCTGCCTGCCGATACAGGGCACGTGGGTTCATGCCCTGGTCCGGGAGGATCCCACGTGCCATGGAGCGGCTGGGCCCGTGGGCCATGGCCACTGAGCCTGCCTGTCCGGAGCCTGTGCTCCGCAATATGAGAGGCCACAACAGTGAGAGGCCCGCGTACCGCAAAAAAAAAAAAAAAAAAAAAAAGTAAGTGCTTATATAAATTCTCAGAAATATAATAGAAACTAACAAAAATGAATTTCATGTTCACGTGAAATGAGAAATATTAGGTATTAAATAGAATCCAGTATTAACACTAATTTAATTTGTTGGTTTAATTAATACAGGCATGTCTTTATAAGCATTAAGTATAATGCTTTTATTGTACCTAGGTTTACTAAAAGTCAAGTAAGTTCATTTTATCTCTGTTATAAAATTTGTCAGCAAGAAAAATGGTAAGATATTTTTCTAAGTAAATTAAATAAATGTAAATGGATTAAGTAAATGTAAATGTAACAAATTTTTAAGTGAACTCTTTAAAAACAATTATGTTTTATTTAAAAATAATTTCCCAAAAACTTTTCGGTAAATTAAAACTTTAGAGTTTTACTAAATTAAGTTAAATGTTGAAAATTTATTAAATATCTAGATCACTCCCAAGTAAAATAAGATACTGAGAGATTAATTACTGAACATAAGCTCCATTTTACAGAGAGCTAAAGATATTTGGGAATGTTAGTAAATATGTTTGGTACCACACTGAGAAATTTTCTATAAGAAACCCTGTTTTTAGAAATTATAAAAAGTATTTATAAGTTTGCCAATCTATAGATTGCTAATGTAAAAGGCTTCATAATTGCTTACTTCTTAGTTTTCACTAGAAATTAAGGTTTCTAAGGGCTAAAATTTTTCATTAATATATGTCATTAATACTGCTAAAATTAATAAGAAAATCATTTTCATATGCAAGGAAATTTTTTTTAAAAAATGTAAGGAATGGAAATGCATTTTGTTAATGGAAAAGAAAGTAATATTGTCCTAAAGCTGGTTATGTCTAAATGAGAAGCATAACAAGGGACACATTAAAATGGATACAGAAAGATGAAAAAGGCTTGTGAGAAAAAAAAATCTTTAGAAAGGAACGTGTGTTTTGTCAGAATTGGTCAAGATCGAAATGAATTTAATTAAGTAAATGAGTTTTAATATGAAAAGTAAGCTAATGCAAAATTAAGTTTAGTTTTCGTTTTCTCCCTGTTAAAAGGACAAGGTTTTCTTACGTTTTGTCTGGTCTTAATGAGAAATTGTAAACAAAGTTTTTTTTTCTTTTACCTTTAATGTAATCTGTCTAGAAAAACAAAGAGTCTATATTTTGTAGCTAGGGTTTTTACAACTATATAACCTTTTATATTTGCCCTGTGAAGTCTTTAACCTTTACTTTGGTAAAATGGGAAACTAAGCATTGTTTTACAATGACCTATAATCCTATTTAACCAAGCATTTTCAAAAGCTTTTTATGCCCCTGAAATATCTCAAAGATTTGCTTCTGTCCTTATAAATAATCAGAGTTATTTGATATGTTAAATTACATAGGAAGCATTGTCAAATAAAAGGTAATACTAAGCCTTCTTTATGTTATATCTGTATAGGTATATAGTATAAATATTTCAGAAACTATGTGAAATTTCTGGAAATCTGATATGTCCTGGTGTAATGTTATCAGTCATAATTTTAGTTATCTCAAAAC